>NC_048448.1:15513485-15738599 GCF_004353265.1 Vitis riparia
CGAGCCATTCAAAGGAAGTCTAAAGTGAATAACCATTGATGAAATTCACTACCATCTGTTTTGCCATTTTAAAGGATTAAAACTTGATTTGCTAAATCCATACCGGTTCGGGAAGCAAGCATCACCATAGTTGCAACCCCAACGCGAGGAGCCTATCCTGAGATTTCCAATTTGCATAAGAGCCGGAGCATAGCTATCCTATCTTTGAGAAACTTGTTTTTACACCCTTTCATTTTAGTCTTTAATGTTAGCTTAAATTAGTTTAAATCTTTCTAAACCATTTACATTTTCTTTTAAAGCTAACATCCATAAGAAAATCACCTATTTTCCTAATTTGAATATCACTTGTGTTTGCGAAAACCCTTCCCAGTGAACGATCCTAGAACCACTATGCTATAGTAGCTTGGCTACTTTAGTAATAGTATCTAAGGTATAAATTTTGTTGATACGCCTTTAAAGCTAAGCTACCATGAGTCGCTATCAGTGGCTGAATACAAGGAGAAAATGGAAATTTAGACACAAAAAATATCATAAGAAAAAGAGTCGGCACAAATATCTCAGTTTCGCACGTTGCATGGTGACTTGCGAAAATTTCGCAAGTTGATTTCGCAACTTAGAAATCCACTTTCGCACGTTGATATCCAAGTTCACAAGTTGAAAAATCAACTTCACATGCTGGGCTTCACCGAGACTACTCAGCTGCCATCCACTTTAAATTTCGCACATTGGGGTTCCAATTTCGCAAGGTGCGAAATTGTCCCTCAGCTTGATGTAGTTGTCTTCCGAAGACCATATCTTCCTCATTTCAGCTCCAAATTGTACACGGTTTGAAGAGTTGGATTCGTGACTTCCTGAGCTTTGAAATGGTATATAGCATGTAGAAAATGGACTTCGGAAAGTGCTCCAAAACTGCAAAAGAAGACTGCAGCTGCTGTCCTCTGTTTTCTTCACTATGTTTTTCCTCTCTCCGTTGCTTTTTCTTTGCATACTTTGAACGACTTTGGCAAAGGGTTATGTGGCTCCAAAGCTTGGTTCTTCATGAATTTTTTAGCTTCCTAAAGCTTTTCCATGAGCTATATACAGCTCTCCCTCATTCTTAAATTGCTTTGGTGAGCAGAAAGCTATCAAAAACACCAAAACTTAACACAATTTGATTAGAAACGATTGCAAGGGTCCTTAACATGCCAATTGAGTTAAAAGGTAATAATTACTACTCAAGGGTGTTTAAAAGAGCTAATTACAATCTACAAAATAGCATATTTTGAGTAGTAATCACTCCCCCCAACCGACATATCGCTAGTCCCTTAGCAATGAAGGAGAGAAAAACTAAAACTAAAAGTAATAAATTTACAAAATCATGCTGATCACTCCAAAAAATGTTTAAGTGGCATGACTGATCAAACTCTCACATGGAACATGAAAGAAATAAAACTTAAACTTCAATAGGAGCTATCAAATAATTTGCCTAATCACAATTCATAGAGTAGGCATTATGCAAATTTAAGCTTCAAAATAATTTCCACTCCCAAAGGTCCAATCCTTACTCTTCCACAAAAATCTGTGTTATTTATTAGTTTCCGAATATAGTATGTCAAACTAATCTCTCCCCTCAACCTAGTTCTTTTCAAAGCTTAGCAAACTAATCAACCTCCAATAGGCTAAGAACGCACCTCTTTTCTTTCACAATTTTTTTCTTGTAGGAGTGCAAAGCTTAAAGGCATTTTTAAATTGTCCATGTAACGGGGGTCCATCGATGACTCCCAACCAATCAAGGTTTAGGGCATCAAGCTTTAAGGATTTTTCAACCACTAACTCCTCGGATTTCACCCCGGACTTTTGAGAATGAATTTTTAATACCCAAGCACCTACAAAATGTTAAACTCCACCTATTTACCCATGTAATGAGCATTGAGGTCGGTGACTCCCAACCATTGAAGGCTTAGGGCACCAGGTTTTAAAGATTTTCACCATATACCCCTCAGACCTTGCTCGGGTTTCAAGGCAAGTAAAACATTTTTCTTTTTCTTTCTTTTTTCAAAGGCTCATTGGCCTTTTATAAGGTGTCTCAACACTATTAAAATGAGGTCAAAGGTACCAAGTCTAAATTTTCCTAAGTCAAGGGGGAAAATAGTTTTTCATCTTATAAATGGAACCTAGTGTGCACGGTGTGTGATAAGCTTAAAGTGGAAGAAATAAGGTTGAAATCAATAGGAGTTCAATAATTCATCAACTTTAATAAACATAATACAAACTCTAAGTTTCAAGTAAAAAGACAAAAATTTAATTTCTCTCATTTCATTTTGAAATTTTTTTCCTTAATAATCATGGAGAGTATTCAAAAAAACTTTAAAAATTTTTTAAAAAATAAGCAAAAAGCAACTAAATTACCAAAATAACTTAGCATTAATAACAAAACTTCCTTCCTCAACTCTCCCCCCAACCTAGTTGAACATTGTCCTCAATGTTTGAAGAATGATTAGGAAATCAAGGGAGGAAGTGGTACCTCCTGAGTGAGACAGAGTCTGAGTCGTATAGGAGAAACCACATGTTTCAAAGACAAAAGAGTAATGAGAAAATGGAATATAATAAAAAAAGATATATATATATATGTATTACTTGGAAAAGAAATACAATATGCATGATGTTCAAGTAATACATCCAATCCCAGTTTATAAAACATAAAAAAGATGGGATTCACAAGTCTAATATAAAAAATAAGTAAAAAAAAAAAAAAAAAACATAAAAAGATCAGATAGTAGTGGGATCATGTGATGGCTCTGCTCTGATCTCCTCATCTGGTATGGGCTGCTCAGCTGGTATGGTCTCCTCATCTGGCACTGGAGGCTCGGATGGTCCAGACCTATCATGCCCAAGAAGTGTCTGCATACTCAGATGGTGCTGGATCTGATGAAGGATCGTGGTATGCTGGGTCTGAGTAGCAATGACCTGATCCTGGTGTGCACGAATAGTGGCCATCTGTTGGAAAAGAGAATCCTGAGCGGTGCTCAGTGTCTGCAATGAGTGCACTAAGCCTCTGAATTCCGTAAGAGAAACGGTGATAGTGGGCTCAGATGAAGGAGGAGGTGCTGAGGTAGCTGGCACGACTGGTGGAGCTGGTTGAGTGATAGGAGAAGCAGGAAGTGTAGCCTCAAGCATGTGCACTGAGGTGTGTGCTGCAGGGGCAGGAGGTGTGGTGTCAGTGAGAATCTCATCCTGCTGGGCTTGAGGTAGCTGCTCATCTTGGGGTAGCTCTGGAGGTGGGGGCACAGTTGGGGCTCCCTGAGGCGCAGGCACAGCTGGGGCTCCCTGAGGTGCAAAGTAAGCTGCCAAGTGATGCCATTTGTCGAGAGAGAAGTCCTCTCGGCAATGGCGGCGCCTCTCGAGGCGGGGCTCTCCAAGGTAGCCGAGGTGCTCTAAAATCTGGCAGATGAGCCTCGGAAATAATAATGGAATGACATCTGCCCTTTGAAGCTTCTTCTGATGGACTTTCTCTTCAAAGTGAAGAAGAGAAGTCATAATCAAATGATGAGGGCCGAAGTAATATCCCTCAGAAATCCTAAATAACGCCTCAAGTATAGCTCCTCTCCTCTGAACTTTATGCTGAAGTGGGAAGATGTTGGCACGCAGGAGCACATCAATAAGGAGCATCCCAGATGGAAGCTCTCTCCTAGTCAACACTGAGGCTGTGGAAGTCCCCCTGGACAAGATACGAACCATGTCCCTCTGAGAGAATGAGGACCACTCCCTGAAGTCTGCCTGAGTCACAGGCTCATAAGGTATACGGAGGGCCTCAGCAATGTGGCGAGCTCCAATGGCACCCTGGCGTCCATCTATGGTAAAATGGATGAGAGTAGGATTCCGGACGCCTCGAGTAGTCATAGACTGATAAAAGTCTAGAATTACACTGGGATAATAGAATTGCCTAGGGGTGAGAAGATGCTCCATGTGATACCTCTGCAGCAAATAGAATGAATCCCTAAGCTCTGGCTGTTGTCTGAGAGCCTCGATGTCGAACCAAGTCTCTGAGTGGAAGGATCGATCTCTGTAATCCAGGTTGCCGTCTATAGGTGGCCCTACGATCATAGGATGCCGGATAACGGTCTCGAGAGGAATCCCCACGGGAATCTGAGAGTCCTCTGTAGGCGGCTCTGCCTGAGGTGTCTGTGATGGCTCTCCAGGACCCGAGAACTTGGTCCTCTTCGCAGGTGGCTGAGAAGCAGGCCTTTTGGCTTTGGCGGCAAGCAGCACAGGGTCAGTGGGTGGCCTCCTGGTGGGATACCGGCGCTGAGAAGGTGTTCCACCCTCAGATGGGGGAACGGTGGAGTCCTGAGCAGGTGGCGAAGTGGCGCCTCCAATGGCAGACTGCTCTGGTCGAGGCATCGGCGAGGATGGGGATGCGGAAAGACCTCCCCTAGTCTTTGCCATGGCCGAAATGGAGCGAGATGGCTGTTCGTGAGTTCCAGAGGCTCTCAACTGGTGCGCGAGGCTGGTCTCTTCAGCTTCTCTCCTTCAAGGGTTTATATAGAAATGGGCTTGGGGGGGTTTGATGTTTAAAAATTCCCAAGGCAACTGAAAAGTCGTTTTTGGACGTTAGGCAAAGTCCCGGGGGTAGAATTTGAGTTTAAAAATCAGTTAGGAGTTTTTGCAGCTTAAAATTTCACTGTGCGAAATTTTCGCACCTTGAATTTTACAGTGCGAAATTTTCGCACCTTAAATTGAGAATTTCGCACCTTGGAATCGAGTTTCACACTCAATTTCGCATTGTGCGAAATTTTCGCACCTTGTTTTGCACGGTGCGAAAATTGGCTTGAGGTGTGCGAAATGGCACTCGTGTGCCAGGAGTGTGTTTCGCATGGTGCGAAAATTTTCGCACCTTGAATAGTGGTGTGCGAAATTGACATTTAGAGAATTCGCATCTTGATTCACACACTGGAATGAATTTCGCACCTTGGATTGAGGTGTGCGAAATTTTCGCACCTTGATTCGCACAGTGCGGAAATTGCCTTTGGGTGTGCGAAATTTTCGCACCTTGATTCGCATGGTGCGAAAATGGCCTTGAGGTGTGCGAAATTCCACGCATGTGCTAGGAGGGTGTTTCGCACGGTGCGAAAATTTTCGCACCTTGAATAGTGGTGTGCGAAATCTTGCTTTTGGAAATTCGCATCTTGGAATGCATTTTCGCATGTTGGATTCCATCGTGCGAAATTTTCGCACCTTGAATAGCAGTACTCTGTTCCCTTTGTTTTGCTCCCTTGTCTTGCTTTTCAAGGCTTCTCCACATTTTGCTTGATTTTTTCCTGAAATTTAACATAAAAAATGACTTGAATTAAGACAAAATAAACCAAGTTTGAGCAAGAATTAAAATCAAAAGAAATAGAAATGAAACTAAAAATAATAACACAACTATAAAACTATAAAAATTCATGGACTTATGTAGTCCATGAAACCCTGCTTTCCCTCAAAGTTGTTGTGGTTCAAGGAGGTTGATCTCCTCCTTGTCTGCATTGTAAGGCTCTATGAATGGCTTGAGACGATGGCCATTGACTTTAAAGGTTTGATTGCCTTTGGGATTGAATACTTCCACCACTCCATTGGGATGCACTTCATGAATTATGAAAGGACCCGTCCACCTTGATTTCAACTTTCATGGAAAAAGATGAAGTTTAGAGTCATAAACAAGACTCTTTGTCCCTTGGTAAAATTCTTCTGATTTACCAACTGATCATGCCATTTCTTCAACCTTGCTTTTGCAATTTTTGAATTGAGGTAAGCATCGTTCCTCATTTCCTCCAATTCATTCAAATCCAAACATCTTTTTAACTCGACTCTTGTCAAATCCATGTTGAGCTTCTTGATTGCCCACCATGCTTTATATTCAATCTCCACTGGAAGATGGCACGCTTTGCCATAAACAAGGCGATAAGGAGACATTCCGAGAATGGTCTTATAAGCGATCCTATAAGCCCACAATGAATCCAGGAGCTTAATAGACCAATCCTTCCTATTCACATTCACCACCTTCATCAATATATTCTTGATTTCCCGGTTAGCTAACTTAACTTGGCCACTTGTTTGAGGGTGATAAGGTGTAGCTACCTTGTGCTTAACCCCGTATTTGGCTAGAAGAGTCTCAAAAGGCTTGTTGCAAAAGTGGGTTCCTCCATCACTGATAATGGCCTTAGGCACTCCAAATCTTGAAAAGATGTTCTCCTTGAGAAATTTGAGAACCACCTTATGATCATTGCTCCTACATGGGATTGCTTCTACCCACTTAGAGACATAATCCACTCCCACCAAAATATAGGAGTGTCCAAATGACATTGGAAATGGTCCCATGAAGTCAATCCCCCAAACATCAAAGACATTCACTATCAAGATGGGGTTCAATGGCATCATATTCCGACGTGTTAGCTTCCCAAGCCTTTGACACCGATCACATCCCTTGCACATAGAGTGGGCATCCTTGAAAAGAGAGGGCCACCAAAAACCTGATTGGATCACTCTCATGGCTATTTTCTGGGAAGCAAAATGTCCTCCACATGCACTATCATGACAATGGGATAGAATCCCTGATTGCTCTTGTTCAGGAACACATTTCCTTATGATTTGATCAGCACAGTATTTGAAGAGAAAAGGCTCCTCCCAATAATAGGTATGGATCTTAGCAAAGAAATGCTTTTTGTCTTGGGCACTCCACTCACTTGGAACTTCTCCAGTAACCAAGTAATTTGCTATATGAGAATACCATGGAGCTACCTCTATCGACATGAGAGACTCCTCAGGGAAGTCATCATTGATAGGTAGACCATGTGAGTCATGTGCTATCACAAGTCTTGACAAGTGGTCAGCTACCACATTTTTCAACTCCCTTTTTATCCCGGATTTGGAGATTGAATTCTTGAAGCAAAAGGATCCACCTTATCAATCTTGCCTTGGCATCTTGCTTGGTTAGCAAGTACTTCAAAGCAGAATGGTCAGTGAACACCACTATAATGGACCCTACCAAATAGGCACAAAACTTATCCAAGGCAAAAACTACTGCCAACAACTCCTTCTCAGTAGTAGTGTAGTTCCTTTGAGCCTCATTCAAAGTTTTGCTTGCATAATAAATCACATAGGGCTTTCCATCTTCCCTTTGCCCCAAAACAGCCCCCATAGCAAGATCACTTGCATCACACATTACCTCAAAGGTAATTTCCAATTTGGGGCTCTCACTATTGGTGTAGTTGTGAGGAATTGCTTCAGTTCCTCAAAACTCTTCTAACATTTCTCATCCCACACGAACTTGGCATCCTTTACTAAGAGTTCACAAAGAGGTTTTGAGATTTTTGAGAAATCCTTAATGAACCTCCTATAGAACCCGACATGTCCTAGGAATTGCCTAATTCCTTTAACATTTGTGGGAGGTGGCAACTTAACAATTAGCTCCACCTTTGCCTTATCTACCTCAATGCCATTCTTGGAGATTATATGTCCTAAGACAATTCCTTGTTGTACCATAAAATGGCACTTCTCCCAATTTAGCACTAGGTCTTTCTCAATACATCTTTGGAGAACAGTTTCTAAATGCAACAAACACTCCTCATAGGAATCTCCATATATAGTGATGTCATCCATGAAGACTTCCATGATGCGCTCCACCATATCACTGAAGATGCTTAGCATACATCTTTGGAAAGTTGCAGGTGCATTACATAGACCAAAGGGCATCCTCCTATAGGCAAAAGTACCAAAGGGGCAAGTGAAGGTTGTCTTTTCTTGATCTTCCAAATCAATCTCTATTTGGAAGTACCCCGAGTATCCATCAAAAAAACAGTAGAAAGGATGTCCTGAGACTCTCTCAAGGACTTGATCCATGAAAGGCAATGGGAAATGGTCCTTCCTAGTCACTGAATTCAACCTCCTGTAGTCTATACACACCCTCCATCCTGAGGTAAGACGTGTAGAGACTTCCTCCCCTTTCTCATTCTGGATCACAGTAATTCCAGATTTCTTTGGGACTACTTAGGTTGGGCTCACCCACAAGCTATCTGAAATGAGATATATGATCCCTGCTTAAAGTAGCTTCAGAACTTCACCCCTTACCACCTCTTGCATGTGAGGATTCAACCTCTTCTGGGGCTGCCTCACTGGCTTTGCATCTTCCTCCATATAGATATGGTGGGTGCATACCAAAGGGCTAATCCCTTTCAGATCAGAAATTTGCCATCCAATGGCTTTCTTGCATTTTCTGAGGACTCCCATAAGACTATCCTCTTGATCACTTGTGAGAGTTGAAGAAATCACCATTGGACATTTCTCATCTTCCTCCAAATATGCATACTTCAAATCAACAGGAAGTGGCTTCAAAACAAGCTTTGGAGGGTCCTCCATAGCTGCTCCTTGTGAGTCCTCCTTATTGAACAGTGGTAAGATCTCTTCCCATCTTCTCCAAGGAGACATGATGGCTAGCACATCAGAGGGTTCAGGTAACCCATCTTCAAGCACTCCAAGGCTTTCATTCAAGCTCTCTTCTAAATTCTTGTCACAATGCTCTTCAACCAAAGTGTTGATCAAGCACACCTCCTCAAATTCTTCCTCTTCTTCTGGGTGAAGATGCCTCTTGCATAGGTGGAATATGTTTAATTCCAAGGTCATGTTTCCAAATGTGAGCTGCATCACCCCATTCCTATAATTAATGATGGCATTGGAGGTAGCTAGGAAAGGTCTCCCAAGGATGATTGGCACATAATTTTCTTCCTTAACAGTG
Source organism: Vitis riparia (assembly GCF_004353265.1). Lineage (NCBI taxonomy): Eukaryota > Viridiplantae > Streptophyta > Magnoliopsida > Vitales > Vitaceae > Vitis > Vitis riparia. Next base: position 15,522,235 of record NC_048448.1, read on the forward strand.
GAATCAGTATCAAGCACCACAAAATCCACAGGATAGTAAAATTTGTCCACTTGAACTAGAACATCCTCTATCACCCCTCTTGGGATTTTGACTGACCTATCAGCTAAGGAGAGAGTTATGGTTGTGAGCTTCAATCCTCCAAGTCCCAGTTGCTTATACACAGAGTATGGGAGCAAATTCACACTTGCCCCCAAGTCTAGTAAAGCCTTCTCCACATGTGTCCTTCCAATGTTGGCTGAAATGGTGGGACATCCCGGATCTTTGTACTTAACTGGAGACTTACATTGAATGATGGCACTTACTTGCTCAGTGAGAAAAGCCTTCTTTGTCACATTTAACCCTCTCTTGACCGTGCACAAGTCCTTTAAAATTTTGCATATGTGGGGACTTGCTTGATCATATCAATAGGTATAATCACCTTCATTGTCTCAGAACTTCAAGAATTTCTGATGAATCATATTTCCTTCTTTCCATGTAAAGCTTGAGGAAAAGGGGGAACATATGTTTCTTCATCATATCCTCTTTGATCACTATCCTTGGCTCTTCTTCAATGCTTGATTAGAAGCATTTTTCTTCCCACTCTTATCTTCTTGGTTATTCTCTCTTTAACCAAGGGTCTCTTTGACATGAGTTCTTTATCTTGCCTCACGTTAGGCAAGGCTGATCAACCTCCTTCCCACTCCTCAAAGTGATCACAGCTTGACCTCCCTCAAATTTGAAGACTCTCGTCTTGGTTCAACTTCATGAACACCTTTTGGATTTGGCTTGTGAGAGGGAAACTTTCCCTCTCATTCACTGTGTTGAGGTTGGTAAGCTAGAGATGGAGTATTGAATATTGTCTATCTCTGAGATAGATCATTTTGCATCCCATCCATTCTCTTAATTTGAGAACTCTCAACATTCTCAATCTTTTGGTGCAGTTGGGAGTTGATTGCCTTTTTTTCACTCACAAAGTCTCCCATGATTTTACTTAGGTTCACAATGGCTTGCTCCACTGAAGAGGCTTGTTGAGGTGCTTAGGTTTGGGATTGTGGTTGGTATGGGGGTGGCCTTGGTTTCTAAGAAAAATTTGGATGGTTTATCTAGCTTGAATTATAGGTGTTTCCATAAGGTGCATTGTTGTTGGGCCTAAATTGCCCCACAACATTGGCTTGATCACCTAACATCTCCCTCACAGCTGGAATGGTTGGGCACTCATCTACCACATGATCACATGATTGGCAAATGGTGCATGGCATGACATGGGCTTGTGTCTCGGAGATGGCTTGGACTTCATGCATTTTTTTCAACTCAAGTTCTTCCAACCTCCTTGCCATTGTTGCCACCTTAGCTTTCATGTCCATGTCTTCACTTAACATGTAAATTCCACCCTTTGGATTTACAGGAGCTTTCATCTTTCCCATTTCTCTTGAGTTGGGTTCATCCCATCCTCTTGATACCTCAGAGACATAACTTAAAAAGTCCATGGCTTCTTCCGGATTCTTACTCATAAAATTTCCCCCACACATGGTTTCAAGAATTTGCTTCATGGAGGAAGACATCCCATCATAAAAATAGCTCACCAAGAGCCATGTATCAAAGCCATGATGAGGACAAGCATTGATGGCCTCCATATACCTTTCCCAACATTCATGGAACTTCTCATTTTCTTTGGCAGAAAAGTTTGAGATTTGTCTCTTCAACCCATTAGTCCTATGGGTGGGGAAAAATTTCTTCAAAAATTCGGCCTACAGATCAACCCAATTCCTTATGCTCCTTGGCCTTAAAGAGTTAAGCCATATTTTTGCCTTGTCCTTCAAAGTAAAAGGGAATAGCTTGAGTCTCATCAAGTCTATTGAAGCTCCTCCCTCTCTAAAAGTATTGCATACCTCCTCAAACTCCTTGATGTGGGCATATGGGTTCTCACTCTCCATTCCATGGAAATTTGGTAGGAGGGGCACAATATGGGGCCTTATAATCAGCTGCTCAAGAGGAGCACGATGCATGAGGGTGCACTCATCCTTAGTGGGTGCATTTTATCCCTCATGGATAGATATGCATTTGGATTACCCCCTTGACCGTGTTGAGAATTCTGATCCTCTTGTGGAGGGTCCATGATGTTTACACAGATATCCAACTCTGTGTCTTGAGGATTCTCAATCCTTACTAGCCTTCCCTCTTGGTCCCGAATCCAATAGCGCATGCACAAGTTACAAGTTCCCTGAAAACAAAACAAAGACAACAAAAACAAAAGAAAGCTAGAAGAAAGTTAAGCTTAGAAAGAAAATAAAAGTAAACTTAACAAAGGAAATTCTACAATTAAAAGAAAGGAAATGAAGTTAGTGAAAAAGGAATTCACCAAACTTGTGATGGAAATCACAAGTGTTCTCATAAGATCATATCACTGCAAAGTGGCACCATCCCCGGCAACGACGCCATTTGATTCATGCCTAGTTGAGTAGTTTAATAAAAAATATTTATAAATCCTATTACCTTATGCTGGCGTAGCAAAGCTACTATAGTATAGCAGCTCTAGGGTCGAACTCAGGGATGGGTTTTCACTCTACCAGTGATAGACTAAAGATTAGAAATTGAGTTTGATGATTTCCTTTGTCTTAACTTAAAGTTTAAAAGAAAATAAGATTTGTTTTGAAAGTGGTGCTTGGAACTAAACTAATATAGAACTAGGTAGAAATGAAAGAAAGAAAGTCTCCCGGAGCTAAGGGTTGCTAGGATCAAGTTCAGAATGCAAAGTGGAAATTTCGGATTTTTCTTCTCGCATTGGGGACAACAACATAAAGGATGGTTGTTTCCCGAACCGGTATAGGTTTAACAATGAAGATTTAATCCATAAAAAGTCAATAGAAATGGTAGTCAAGTTCCTTTAATGGCTTTAGACACTGTGGGTCTTTCACCTTGAGTCACTTTCCAATGGCTCGTACATGATAACTAATGGACTGATATGGATCTAGCAATAAGCATCCATAGAGACCTGAAGCTTACCATGTATTGGCCATTCAAAGTGATTCTAAGGGATTTAAAGCAAAACTTTAGATTTAAAAGCCATTTATGAACTCCAACTACCTGTATTTAATGCACGAGAGTTTTCCACCTTTGCATCTGGACTTTTCACCTAGCTTCCTTCACTCCAAGAAACCAAAAGTTTAGCCTCTCATCCTCTAGGAAAACATCCTCAGAGGTTGTTTGGCTTCCAAGAAAAATAAAATAGTAGAGAGAAAAAGAAAGCAAAAAAGATCTCTGTATTTCACTAAGTGTAAAATTTACATAAGTTGGTCTCTTGGAGAAAGCTCCCTGAGAGTCCCTTTTTCAGTGTTTACAAGAGAGTTATATAGGAAGGTAATTTACCCTTCCTTGGATACTTCCTAGCTAAGGAATTACATGAGTGGCTGAATACAAGGAGAAAATGGAAATTTAGACACAAAAAATATCATAAGAAAAAAAGTCGGCACAAATATCTCAGTTTCGCACGTTGCATGGTGACTTGCGAAAATTTCGCAAGTTGATTTCGCAACTTAGAATCCACTTTCGCACGTTGATATCCAAGTTCACAAGTTGTAAAATCAACTTCGCATGCTGGGCTTCACCGCGACTACTCAGCTGCCATCCACTTTAAATTTCGCACGTTGGGGTTCCAATTTCGCAAGGTGCGAAATTGTCCCTCAACTTGATGCAGTTTTCTTCCGAAGACCATATCTTCCTCATTTCAGCTCCAACTTGTACACGGTTTGAAGGGTTGGATTCTTGACGTCCTGAGCTTTGAAATGGTATATAGCATGTAGAAAATGGACTTCGTAAAGTGCTCCAAAAGTGCGAAAGAAGACTGCAGCTGCTGTCCTCTGTTTTCTTCACTCTGTTTTTCCTCTCTCCGTTGCTTTTTCCTTGCATACTTTGAACGACTTTGGCAAAGGGCTATGAGGCTCCAAAGCTTGGTTCTTCATGAATTTGAGCTTCCTAAAGCTTTGCCATGAACTATATACAGCTCTCCCTCATTCTTAAATTGCTTTGGTGAGCATAAAGCTATCAAAAACACCCAAAACTTAACACAATTTTATTAGAAACAATTGCAAGGGTCCTTAACATGCCAATTGAGTTAAAAGGTAATAATTACTACTCAAGGGTGTTTAAAAGAGCTAATTACAAGCTACAAAATAGCATGTTTTGAGTAGTAATCAAGTAATGTGTGATGCCAGTGACTTTGCTATAGGAGCTGTACTTGGCCAAAGAGAAGATGGGAAGCCCTATGTGGTCTACTATGCAAGCAAAACATTAAACGAGGCTCAAGGAAACTACACAACTACAGAGAAAGAATTGTTAGTTGTGGTGTTTGCTTTAGACAAGTTTCGTGCTTATTTGGTAGGGTCTTTCATCATTATTTTCACTGACCATTCGACCTTGAAGTATTTATTGACAAAGCAAGATGCAAAAGCAAGGTTGATTAGATGGATTCTTTTGTTACAAGAGTTTGATCTCCAAATCAGAGACAAGAAAGGGGTGGAGAATGTGGTAGCTGACCACCTTTCAAGGTTGGCGATAGCACATAATTCCCATGTATTACCTATTAATGATGACTTTCCTGAGGAATCACTTATGTTGCTAGAGAAAGCTCCTTGGTATGCTCATATTGCTAACTATTTGGTTACTGGTGAAGTTCCAAGTGAGTGGAAAGCGCAAGACAGGAAGCACTTCTTTGCAAAGATTCATGCTTATTATTGGGAAGAACCCTTCCTTTTCAAGTATTGTGCAGATCAGATCATAAGGAAGTGTGTCCCTGAAGAAGAGCACAAAGGATCCTCAGCCATTGCCATGAGAATGCCTGTGGAGGCCACTTTGCCTCTCAAAAAACAGTCATGAAGGTTTTGCAATTAGGGTTTACTTGGCCATCACTTTTTAAAGATTCCCGCATCATGTGTAGGAGTTGTGATAGATGCCAAAGACTCGGGAAGCTTACAAAAAGAAACCAAATGCCTATGAACCCCATCCTTATAGTTGATCTTTTTGATGTATGGGGTATTGACTTCATGGGACCTTTCCCAATGTCTTTTGGTAACTCTTATATATTGGTGGGGGTGGACTATGTGTCCAAATGGGTGGAGGCAATCCCCTGTAAACATAATGATCACATGATGGTTCTCAAATTTCTTAAGGAGAACATCTTCTCAAGATTTGGGGTGCCCAAGGCCATAATCAGTGATTGATGCGACTCATGGTAGCTTAGCTTTAAAGGCGTATCAACAAAATTTATACCTTAATACTATTACTAAAGTAGCCAAGCTACTATAGCATAGTGGTTCTAGGATCGTTCACTGGGAAGGGTTTTCGCAAACACAAGTGATATTCAAATTAGGAAAATAGGTGATTTTCTTATGGATGTTAGCTTTAAAAGAAGATGTAAATGTTTTAGAAAGATTTAAACTAATTTAAGCTAACATTAAAGACTAAAATGAAAGGGTGTAAAAACAAGTTTCTCAAAGATAGGATAGCTATGCTCTGGCTCTTATGCAAATTGGAAATCTCAGGATAGGCTCCTCGCTTGGGTTGCAACTATGGTGATGCTTGCTTCCCGAACCGGTATGGATTTAGCAATCAAGTTTTAATCCTTTAAAATGGCAAAACAGATGGTAGTGGATTTTATCAATGGTTAGTCACCTTAGACTTCCTTTGAATGGCTCGTAAGAATAACTAATGGTCTAAGCCAAAAGCTTACCAAATATTGGCAACTCAAAGTCATTCCAAGTGATAAACTCACCTTTCAATGGCCATTGAAATTGTTCTAATGGATTAATGCAAAATTTGGAATTGAAAACCTCACCTTCCAATAGCTCGTAGGAGATAACTAATGGATAGAAATCCAAAAGCTTATCAAGTATTGGCCGTTGGAAGTTGTCCAATGGAAATAAAAACTAAACTTTGCATTAATGAACCATTAATGAAAAACGACTACCTTACCTTTCGGGTGCAAGAAATTTTCATGGGAATGCATCCAAGCCATCACATAACATCCATACTTTGAGAACTTAAAGGTTAGCCTCTCATCCTTGGGATTTCATCCACCAAGGATTTTGGCTACTAAGAAAATAAGAAAGAGAAGAGAAGGAGAAACAGAGCAAGGCTCTGTGGTATATTTCAATACATATGGGTATATTACATAAATTTCTCCTTATGTTTCAACGGATGCAAAGGAGTATATATAGAGAAGCTTTTCCATCCTTCCTAGTTAAGAAATCTCATGATTGGTGGATTACAAGGAGAAGAATGGAAATTTATACAAAAATATCTAAAAGAAAAGATCTCGTGTGGAGTCGGCAAAAAAGGGGAAGGGGTGTGCGAAATTCGCACACCTGATCAGGAGGTGTGCGAAATTCGCACACCATTCAGAAGAGATTTCGCACAGGTGTGCGAAATTCGCACACCATTTAGAAGGTGTGCGAAATTTTCGCACACCTGGAGCAGTTTTCTTCCGAAGGTCATAACTTCCTCGTTTCAGCTCCAAATCGTGCACGGTTTGAAGCGTTGGATTCTTGACTTCTTGAGCTTTGAAACGGTATATAGCATGTAGAAAATGGACTTCGGGAAGTGCTCCAAAAGTGCCAAAGAACACTGCAGCTGCTGTCCTCAGATTTCCTCCTTGCTTCTCTTTGCTTCTCTTTTGCTTTTCTTTGCTTCTCTTTGCTTTTCTTTGCTTTTCTTCTTTGGTTGGCTTGTCTAAGTAGCTCCTCCATCATTTGGCATGCTTGAATTGATTCATAAGCTGATATAAACATGTAAACTTGCCACAAAATGGTTAAAACCAATTACTAAGGACCTTAATGAATTAATTGGGTTAAATGAATATGATTACTACACAAAGGTGCTTAAAACCATTATAATTAGGTCTACAAAATAGCACTTTTTGGTAGTAATCAGTGATGGAGGTACTCATTTTTGCAACAAACCTTTTGAAACCCTATTAGCCAAGTATGGAGTGAAGCATAAGGTAGCTACACCTTATCATCCTCAAACTTCCGGGCAAGTGGAGCTAGCAAACAGGGAAATAAAAAACATACTGATGAAAGTGGTGATTACAAGCAGAAAAGATTGGTCTATTAAGCTACATGATTCATTATGGGCATATAGAACAGCTTATAAGACTATTCTTGGCATGTCCCCCTATCGTCTCGTCTATGGCAAAGCATGCCACCTCCCTGTGGAAGTTGAATATAAGGCTTGGTGGGCAATCAAGAGGTTGAACATGGACTTGATCAGAGCTGGGGCAAAGAGGTGCTTAGACCTTAATGAGATGGAGGAATTAAGAAATGATGCTTACATCAATTCCAAAGTTGCAAAACAGAGGATGAAGAAGTGGCATGATCAACTAATCTCCAACAAAGAATTGCGGAAAGGACAAAGAGTCCTACTCTATGACTCAAGGCTCCATATCTTTCCAGGGAAGCTCAAGTCAAGGTGGATAGGTCCTTTCACCATTCACCAAGTACATCTCAACGGAGTGGTGGAATTACTAAATTCCAATGGCATAGACACCTTTAGAGTCAATGGTCATCGCCTCAGGCCATTCATTGATCCGTTCAAGCCAGAAAATGAGGAAATCAACCTCCTTGAGCCACAAAAAGCCTGATCAGAGAAGGGTTAGATGGATTTGGTTTCACCAAAGTCCATAATTTTGTTAAATGTGTTAATTTTTTAAGTTCGTAAATTTTTTTTTTGATTGTAATTTTAGTCTTGAAATTATGTAAATTGTAACTAACTTAATCTTTTTGAATGATTAAAATCAGGAGGAATTGCAAGAAAATCGAAAGAAGCTGCTCCGAGCTGATGCCATTCCCAGCTCATCAGAGCCATCATAGGCCCCTCTTTTTGTTGATCAGCCTATGCCTCATCAGGAGCCTCCTATAGGAAAGGCAGCTGAGCCATCATTTCCACAGCATCACTCCACGTCACTCAGGAGGTACCACTTCCTCCCTATTTTTCAATCGTTTTTATCACATTGAGGACAATGTTCAGCTTGGTTGGGGTGAGAGTCGAGGAAGGAAGTTTGTGTTATTAATGCTAAGTTATTTTGGTAATTTAGTTGCTTTTTGCTTAATTTTAAAAAAATTTCTACTCTCCATGGTTATTAACGAAAAAATTTCAAAATGAAAAGGGAGAAATTGAATTTTTGTCTTTTCACTTGACTTAGAGTTTGTATTATGCTTACTAAAGTTGATGAATTATTGAAGCTTCTATTGAATTCAACCTTAGTTCTTCCACTTTAAGCTATTCACACACTGTGCACAATAGGTTCCGATTATAAGATGAAAAACTATTTCCCTCTTGACTTAGGAAAATTTTAGACTTGGTACCTTTGACCTCATTTAATAGTGTTGGGACACCTTGTAAAAGGCCAATGAGCCTTTGGAAAAAAAAAAGAATAAAGAAAGAAAGAAAAAAAAAATTGTTTGCTTGCCTTGAAACTCGAGCAAGGTCTGAGGGGTATATGGTGAAAATCTTTAAAACCTGGTGCCCTAAGCCTTCATTGGTTGGGAGTCACCGACCTCAATGCTCGTTACAAGGGTGGATAGGTGGAGTTTAACATACTGTAGGTGCTTGGGTATTAAAATATATTCTCAAAAGTCAGGGTAAAATCCGAGGTGTTAGTGGTTGAAAGATCCTTAAAGCTTGATGCCCTAAACCTTAATTGGTTGGGAGTCATCGATGGACCCCCGTTACATGGACAAGTTAGAAAAGAATACCTTTAGCCTTATACTCTTACAATGAAAAAAAAATTTGTGAGAAAAGAGGTGCGTTTTTGGCCTATTGTAGGTTGATTAGTTTGCTAAGCTTTGAAAAAGAACTAGGTTAGGGGAGAGAGATTAGTTCAACATACTATATTCGGAAACTAATAAATAACACTTAGATTTTTGTGGAAGAGTAAGGTTTCACCCTTTGGGAGTGGAAACTCTTTTAAAGCTTAAATTTGCATAATGCATTCTCTTTAAGAATTGTGATTAGACAAGTTATTTGATAACTCTTGTTGAAGTTTGAGTTTTATTTCTTTAATGTTCCATGTGAGAGTTAGATCATCATGCCACTTGAAAATTGTTTTTTGATCAGCATGATGTTGTAAATTATAGTACTGTTTATTTTTATTTTTCTCTCCTTCATTGCTAAGAGACTAGCAATATGTCGGTTGGGGGGAGTGATTACTACTCAAAAAGTGCTATTTGATAGCTTGTAATTAACTCTTTTAAACACTTTTGAGTAGTAGTTATCACCTTTTAACCCAATTAACATGTTAAGGACCCTTGCAATCAATTCTAATCAAATTGTGTTAAGTTTTGGTGTTTTGATAGCTTTTTGATCACCAAAGCAATCCGAGATTGAGGAGAGTTCTTAGGAATCCATGGCAAAGCAATGGAAAGCTCAGAAACATGAAGAACCGAAGCTTTGAAGTCCTTTTCCATAAGCAAATCCGGAATGCAAGGAGTGTGGGATCCTACCTAAAAAAAAAGCCACGTGGCTCTCTCTCCCTTGTGTTGATGCCTTGCATTCCAGTGATCCACGTAGCTGCCAAGTAGACGCACGCTTTCAACCTAGATTGAGTTCTGGTTTAGTCTTCCCTGCAAAAGATGTCCGGACAGGGCGTCCGGACACACCATCGGAGGGCGACAGAACGTGGGTTGTGGCAGGCTGTCGGAATGACGTAGCAAGGCTTGCTCACTTTAGTCAATGATCCGGACAACATATCCGGATAGGATATGCTATCGTCCGAGGTGTGATGTTCACGAGTGCCATGTGCTTCTCTCTGAGGGAGTCCAGATAGGGGAACGCGCCACGTGTCCTCTTGGGGAATCCGGATGGAGTTGCTCTAGATAGCGATGCGCACTCCATGTCATCAGGGGGAGGGGTCCCTACACCTTGCACACGCAAACGGTCCCCCTTGCGACGTGCGGCATAGCTCATTCTACCCGGGGGAGAATTATGTCCGGCCGACATTCCACCTTCTCCGGATATCTCACATCCGGAATTATATCCGGTCAGACATGTTCGAATCCTCTTATCGGATATTTCACATCCGGCGCCTGACGCTGGATGGGAGAGGAGGGCGTTTCAACTTCCCCGGTTAGACATGTCCAGATCCTCTGATAGCGCTTACCCAGAGAGCATCCGTAGCCGACAATTCAGATTCCCAGGACAGCTTGGCTCGTCAGACACTCACGATTCGCTGGATCCATTTCCGCCCACAATAAAAAAGCAAACTCTGATAATACTGACGACCAAGTCTCCATTTTGCACAATGCAACGAAATTTCTCCTGAAGCTTCCTGATATTTCCGACCGACTTTTTGAGATATTTTGCTTTAGATATTTGATGTCTAAATCCCCAAACTCTCCTTATAACCCACCTATCATAGGATTCCTTAGTCTTTAAGTAAGAACAAAGGGTGAATAACCTCTTATATATAGTTTGTAATTTTCTTTAAGAAAGCAGGTGGAGGAGCTTGTTCTCAGAGGCATCATTTGTACAATTTTGCAAGAAATATATTTTATAGAGCACTTGCTCTGTTTTTCCTATATATTTTTGTTTTCTCATTCTTTTTCTTACTAGCCAAACAAGCTCTGAGGAAGTTTCCTCAGAGAATGAGTGGCTACGCTTTTAGTTCCTTGGAGCTAAGGTTGCCGGGAAAGGTTCCAAGTGCAAGAATTTATAGCTTTGTGGTTTTAGCCACTTATGAAGAGAAAGTGTGATCCTTTAATGATTTCTATGTTTTTAGTTAACTTAAAACACCTTCAATTCACTTGAGTGAACACTTGGTAAGGCAAGTGATCTCCGTCCATGGAGATGCACTAATTTACCTCTTGCGAGCTTTTGGGAAGTGACTTGAAGGTAGGATTTTCTATAATTGCCAACACGTGGTAAGCTTTAGGACTCCAAGGAGACATCCATTAGTTATCTCTTGCGAGCTTGAGAAGGGAAGTCCAAATTTAAAGATCACCTTGAATGGCAAATGCTAGGTAAGAGGCACGAGCCATTGCAAGTTGCATCAGTGAGAGGGAATTAGAGCTGAAATCCATTTAAAGGATACATCTATACAACACCGGTTAGAGAATTGACTATATGTTAATTCTCTAATGCGAGGAAATGAACCAAATGACCGGAGCTCTGTTTTTGCATAAGGAACCTCCCTTGTGAACCCAAACCTCCAAGGAATGTTTTTCTTCATAAGTACTTTCCATTACTTTCTTTTTAGTTAGCTTGAAACAAAACCTCGTTTAACCAAAGTTTGTGTTTTATTTCTTAAGCTAACCTTGAAATGAAAAAGCACCAATTTAACTTTGAATTGGTATCAGTTGTGAGTTGAAAACCCTTCCCAAAGAACGATCCTAGAGCCACTATGCTATATTAGCTAAAGCTATCCTAATGCATGGTGATATAGGTTATAAATTTTGTTGATTACTCCCTCACTCAAAGAGCACCAGCTGGACATGAATTAGCTAAGACACCAATTGGGAATGAATCATTTATCTCTTGCGAGCTTTTGGGAGGTGACTTGAAGGTAGGATTTTCTAGAATTGCCAACACTTGGTAAGCTTTTGGACTCTAAGGAGACATCCATTAGTTATCTCTTGTGAGCTTGAGAAGGGAAGTCCAAGGTTAATGATCACCTTGAATGGAAAATACTAGGTGAGAGGCACGAGCCATTGCAAGTTGCATCAGTGAGAGGGAATTAGTGCTGAAATCCATTAAAGGGAAACATCTGTACAATACCGGTTAGAGAATTAACTATATGTTAATTCTCTAATGCGAGGAAAAGATGCAAGTGACCGGAGCTCTGTTTTTTCATGAGGAGCCTCCCCTATGAACCTAAAACTCTAAGGAATGCTTTTCTTCATAACTAATTTCCATTACTTTCTTTTTAGTTAGCTTAAAACAAATCCTTTTTCAACCAAAGTTTATGTTTTCTTCTTTAGCTAACCTTGAAATGAAAAAACACCAATTTAACTTTAAATTGGTATCAGTTGTAAGTTGAAAACCCTTCCCAGTGAACGATCCTAGAGCCACTATGCTATATTAGCTAAAGCTATCCTAATGCATGGTGATATAGGTTATAGATTTTGTTAATTACTCCCTTCTGAGGACCACAATCAAGGAACACCAGCTGGACATGAATCAAATGGCACCACTATCAGGGACCATTGAGAGGACATGAATCAGTTGAGACACCAATTGGGAATGAATCAAATGGCGTCGTTGCCGGGGAAGGTGCCAACATCACAGTGATATTATTTCAGCGTACTTGTGATTTTCATCACAAGTTTAGTGATTTTTCTCTCATTTTACTAACTCTTTTAATTGTTTCTTTTACTTGTTCATATTCTAACTTATCTTTTAATTTAGTTTTAGTTAATCTAAGTCTTTTTGTAGTCTTGTTTTCTTTTGTTTTTGTTACAGTTGATGCTAGTTGTGTATGCCAAATTGGATACGAGATAGTAGAGGAAGGCTTGTTAAACGTGAAACACCTCATAACAAGGAATTGGAATTGAGCTTGAACATCATGGAAGCTACACCTGAAGATCAGCATAGTCACCATGGTCATCAGGGCAATCCCAATGAATTCAGATCAATGAGGGACCGCATGCATCCACCTGGTATGAGTGCACCATCATGTATAGTGCCCCCTACAGAGCAGCTAGTGATCAGACCGCATATTGTTCCACTTCTACCAACTTTCCATGGGTTGGAAAGTGAGACTCCCTATGCATATATCAAGGAATTTGAAGATGTTTGTAATACATTCCAAGAGGGAGGAGCTTCAATCGACTTGATGAGGCTTAAGCTATTTCCTTTCACTTTAAAGGATAAGGCCAAGGAGTATCCGTACTTGGACTGATTTACAAGCTGAATTCCTCAAAAAGTTTTTTCCTACTCACAGAAAAAATGGCTTGAAAAGGCGAATTTCAAACTTCTCAGCTAAGGAGAATGAGAAATTCTATGAGTGTTGGGAAAGATACATGGAAGCCATCAATGCTTGTCCTCACCATGGTTTTGATACATGGTTGTTGGTGATTTATTTCTATGATGGGATGTCTTCCTCAATGAAGCAACTCCTCAAGACAATGTGTGGAGGGGATTTTATGAGTAAGAATCTGGAGGAAGCTATGAATTTCTTGAGTTATGTGGCTAAAGTATCAAGGGGATGGGATGACCCGAATAAAGGAGAAGTGGGGAATATGAAGTCTCAACCGAATGCTTTCAATGCTAAGGCTGGGATGTACACCTTGAATGAAGATGTTGATATGAAAGCAAAATTTGCAGCTATGACAAGAAGATTGGAGGAGCTAGAACTGAAAAAGATGCATGAAGTGCAAGCTGTTGCTAAAACACCAGTACGAGTAAAGCCAAGTTCTATTTGTCAATCTTATGAACACTTGGTGGAGGAGTGCCCTACAATTCCAGTTGCTAGAGAAATGTTTGGAGATCAAGCAAATGTCATTGGACAATTCAAGCCCAATAGCAATGCTTCATATGGAAACACTTACAACTCAAGTTGGAGGAACCATCCAAATTTTTCATGGAAGCCAAGAGCACCTCAATACCAACATCTGGCTTAATCATCTCAGCAAGCTTCAAGTCTTGAACAAGCAATAGTGAATCTTAGCAAGGTTGTGGGAGATTTTGTTGGAGACCAAAAATCCATCAATGCTCAACTCAGTCAAAGAATTGACAGTGTAGAGAATACTTTGAATAAAAGGATGGATGGGATGCAAAATGACTTATCTTAGAAGATAGATAATCTCCAATACTCAATCTCAAGGCTCACTAATTTGAACACAGTGCAAGAGAAGGGTAGATTTCCTTCTCAACCTCACCAAAACCCCAAGGGTATCCATGAAGTGGAAACTCATGAGGGAGAATCTTCACAGGTGAGAGATGTCAAAGCCTTGATCACTCTAAGGAGTGGTAAAAAGGTTGAGTTACCAACACCCAAGCCACATGTTGAAGAGAAAGAAGAAGAAGAGATAAAGAAGAGGGAGGAAATCAGAGGAAAGAAAAAAGATATCAGTGAAGGGAAAGAAGACCATGATTCAACAGTGAATGCAAATCCGGAGAAAGAGCTTATTAAGGAAGAAATGATGAAGAAACACATCTCTCCACTCTTTCCTCAAGCTTTGCATGGGAAAAGGGGATAAAAAATGCATCAGATATCCTTGAAGTATTGAGACAAGTGAAAGTCAATATTCCATTGTTGGATATGATTAAGCAAGTTCCAACATATGCAAAATTCCTAAAGGACTTGTGTACTATCAAAAGAGGGTTGAATGTGAACAAGAAAGCCTTCTTGATTGAGCAAGTAAGTGCCATCATACAATGCAAGTCTCCTTTGAAGTACAAAGATCCAGGATGTCCTACCATTTCGGTCATGATTGGGGGAAAGGTAGTGGAAAAAGCTTTGTTAGACTTGGGAGCAAGTGTGAATTTGCTACCATACTCTGTCTACAAGCAATTAGGACTTGGTGAATTGAAGCCAACATCAATCACTCTATCTTTAGCTGATAGATCAGTGAAAATTCCAAGGGGGATAATTGAAGATGTCTTAGTTCAAGTTGATAATTTCCACTATCCAGTAGGATTTGTTGTTCTTGATACCGATTCCTTTGTTAAGGAAGCTAATTATGTTCTTATCATCCTTGGAAAACCATTCCTTGCTACCTCAAATGCAATCATCAACTGTAGGAATGGGCTAATGCAACTCACTTTTGGAAACATGACACTTGAGCTCAATATCTTTTATATGTCTAAAAAGCTAATCACTCCGAAAGAAGAAGAAGGTCCAGAAGAGGTATGCATTATTGACACTCTAGTGGAGGAGCATTGTAATCAGAATATGCAAGACAAGTTGAATGAAAGTCTTGGGGATCTTGAAGAAGGGTTGTTTGAACCTGCTGATGTGCTTGCTACTATACAAGGTTAGAGGAGGAAAGAAGAGATTCTACCTTTATTCAATAAAGAGGAGGCACAAGAAGCTGTTAAGGAAGAGATCCCAAAGCTCAATCTGAAACCTCTGCCCATGGAGTTGAAATACACGTACCTAGAAGAAAATAAACAATGCCCTGTTATTATTTCTTCATCTCTTACTACTCATCAGGAGATTTCTCTACTTGAAGTTCTCAAGAGGTGTAAGAAAGCAATAGGATGGAAAATATCTGACTTGAAAGGCATTAGTCCTTTGGTTTGTACACATCAGATATATATGGAGGATGAAGCTGAACCAATTCGTCAACCTCAAAGAAGATTGAATCCTCATTTACAAGACGTGGTGTGAGCTGAGGTGCTGAAGCTACTTCAAGCATGTATTATTTATCCCATATCTGACAGCCCTTGGGTGAGTCCTACTCAAGTGGTACCAAAGAAGTCAGGGATTACTGTGGTTCAAAATGAAAAGGGAGAAGAAATTGCTACACGCCTGATAACTCGACTCTTGGTAGCTTGGCATGTAAGGGCATCAACAAAATTTATACCTAAGGTCCTTACACTAAAGTAGCAAAGCTACTATAGCATAGTGGCTCTAAGATCGAACACTGGGAAGGGTTTTTACTTTAACTAGTGAAGTTCGGAGGATAGAGTGAACTTTTCTTAATAAAAATTAGGTTAAAATGAAAACATAAAAAGATGAAGGTGTTGTAAACTAAACTAACATGAAAATAGGTTAAAAGATGGAAAAAGAAGTTTCTCAAAGCTTTGGATAGCCATGCTTAACTCACTATGTAAAAATGGAGATTTTGGGACTTTTCACCTCGAGTTGGGGAAGCAACTAAGGTGATGCTTACTTCCCAAACCGGTATGAGTTTAACAACTGAGTTTTAGTCCTTGAAAACTTACAAAAAGGGTAGCTGAACCTCATAACTGTTCTTTTATTGGTATAGGTCATCTCCTCGACTTGCAATACAATGGTTCGTAGGAGATAACTAATGAACGTTAGTGGATCTAACAATAAGAATCCACTGAGACCAAAAGGTTATCAAGTATTGGCCATTCAAAGCAAGTCAGAGGGATTAAAAGCTTTACTTTGAATGAAAACATTTATGACGCTCAACTACTTACATTTATGGCTTGGAAATCTCCATCCTGACACGGGAGCTTCACATGGCATCCATTACTTCAAGAAACTAAAAGGTTTTAGCCTCTCATCCTTGGGGATTTCATCCTCCAAGGATGTTTGGTTACTAAGAAAATGAGAAAGAAAAGAGAAAAGAAAGCTTCTGAACAAAAGTGCTCTTATAACTTATAAAGTTACAGGTTACAAGATATTTTTGTCTGAGGCTCTTCACCTCTATTTAAAGACAATAACAAGCTAAATTACAAGAGCAATTACAAAAGCAACCTTTTCATTGGTTGATTACAAGGGTAAAATAGGTATTTACAAAGCTAAAAATCAAGCAAAATATCTTGGAGAACCGGCAGTGGAATATCATCAACAGCGTCTCAAAACAGGGGATTTCAAAGGCATTTTCGCAAGGGGAAAGATGAAGGGTCCAAATTTCGCAAGGTGCCTAAATCCACCTTGCGAAATTTTGCAAGGTGGTTCTTCATGGTGTGAAATGGCCAAATTTCGCACCATGAAGAAAATCTCCTTGCGAAATGGTGTTCCCATGGCTTGATGCAGTTGTCTTCCGAAGGCCATATCTTCCTCATTTCAGCTCCAAATCGTACACGGTTTGAAGCATTGGATTCTTGCCTTCCTGAGCTTTGAAATGGTATATAGCATGTAGATAATGGACTTCGGGAAGTCCTCCAAAAGTGAGAAAGAAGACTGCAGCTGCTGTCCTCTGTTTTCTTCACTCTGTTTTCCTCTTCTCCATTGTTCTTTCCTTGCATACTTTGAACGACTTTGGCAAAGGGCTATGGAGCTCCAAAGCTTGGTTCTTCATGAATTTGAGCTTCCAAAATCTTTTCCATGAACTATATACAGCTCTCCCTCATTCTTGGATTGCTTTGGTGTAGCTAAAAGCTATCAAAAACACCAAAACTTAACACAATTTGATTAGAAACGATTGCAAGGGTCCTTAACATGTCAATTGAGTTTAAAAGGTAATAATTACTACTCAAGGGTGTTTAAAAGAGCTAATTACAAGCTACAAAATAGCATGTTTTGAGTAGTAATCACTCCCCCCAACCGACATATTGCTAGTCCCTTAGCAATGAAGGAGAGAAAAACTAAGCAAACATAATAATATACATAAAAGAGGTCATGCAAATCACTCCAAAAAATAATTGAGTGGCATGACTGATATCAAAACACATCTCACATGGTGAACTAAAGATATGCAGATTCAAAATGCAATAGGAGTTGTCAAAGCTAAAACTTAAACAAAAAGTACAAAGAGTGGAGATTATGCAATTAAGTATCAAAAGAATCTCTACTCTCAAGGTTCCGGATCAAACTCTTCCATAATGAGCTAAGTGTTAATGAGATTAGCTTCCGGATATAGTATGTACAACTATCCTCTCCCCCCCAACCAAAGCTTTTCTCGAACATTGGCAAAATTAACCAACTCTTAATAGGTTAGGAACGCACCTTCTTATTCACAATTCTTTTCACTCACTAAACTTAACCAATTCACCTATGTAGCAAGCAGAGGATCGATGACTCCCAACCAATCAAGGTTTAGGGCATCGGGTTTTTAAAGGCTTTCGCCACCCCTTCGGATCATGCTTAGGTTTCAAGGAAATAATAGAAGCTTATTCTCTTTTTTTTTTCTTTTTTTTTTCTTTTTTTTTTTAAGACTCATTGGTCTTTTTGAGGTGTTCCAACACTATTAAAAAGAAGTTAAGTAATGAACCATGTCAAAATTTTCCTAAGCTTAGAGGGTGAGAAAGTTTTACATCATATATCCGGGATCTAATGTGCACGGTGTGTGTAAAGCTTGAAATGGAAGAAATAAGTTCGAAATGAAAGAGGGCTTCAATAGATTATCAACTTTGAAAGCATAAAACAAACTCTAAGACTTAAGTAATTAAGTTAAAACTCGACTTATCCTATTTTATTTTGAGAAATTGTCTTTAACAACCATAGAGAATGAAACAAAAAAATTTTGAAAAAGGGCAAAAAATACTAAATCAACAAAATAACTAACTAAAATAGGAAATACTTACTTCCTCAACTCTCCCCCCAACCGAGATGAACATTGTTCCCAATGTTTCTATAAAAAAAGACGAGGAAGGAATGATATACCTTATGGTGATGTGGTATTCAAAGCGTGTGAGTGCATCCACATGATTCAAAAACCATAAGAAACGTGAGAGAGGAAATAAGATACAAAAAATGATGCTTATATAAACTGAGAGAGTTGAGTACAAGATATAAGCATGAGGTACATACAATCTCAGAATATAAAACATGTACATATACAAAAAAACATATACAAAATGGAAATAGAAATATCCAATCGTGGATGTGGCTCCTGAGGTGGAGGAGGTGATATGCCCAGGTGATGGTGGATCTGAGAGAGCATGGCGGAGTGCTGGTCCAGGATAGTTGTATGCTGAGCCTGATGTGTCTGTATGGTATCCATCTGTCGTCTGATGGCCTGCATCTCACGGACTAAGGTGGCCTGAGAGGTGCTCAATGAGTGAAAGGACGACATGAGAGCTCTGAACTCTGTAGCGGAGACAGTGATGGACGGCCCAACTGAAGACTCAGCATAGGCTGGAGCAGGAGTGACTGGTGGTGTGGGAGTATCAGTAGTGCAAGTCACTGGAGCAGGTACTAAAGAAGAAGGCTCTGTGGTATGTGGGTCCTGCTCTGGTGATGTCTGTACTGTAGGTGCTGAGGCTGCTGGAAACTCGGGAGGCGCTGGAGAAGCTGGAGGCGCAGGAGTTAATGGTCTAGGGAGACCCTGGTCCATGAGTGAGCGGTCTAAGAACTGGGTCCAACTCTCACTGGTAAAGAGCTCTCGACAATGATGACGACGCTCTAGGTGGGGCTGAGAAGGGTATCCCATATCCTCTAAAACCTGAGAGATCAGCCTCGGAAATAAGAGTGGAATAGTACCAGCTCTGCGTAGGCGCTTCCTATGCACCTTCTCCTCAAAATAGGTAAGAGCAGCCATGACTAGATGGTGGGGTCCAAAGTAGAATCCCTCAGAGATGCGGTAAAGCGCATCTAGGATAACACCTCTCCTCTGGACTACATGCTGGAGTGGAAAAAGATTGGTGTGGAGCACCAAATCGATAAGTAACATCCGTGGAGGAAGCTCCCTCCTCAAAATGGTCCTACCAGTGACTCTACCTCCTGATAAGGTAGACACCATGTCGGGCTCTGAATACTGAGACCAATGCCGGAAGGAACCAAGGTCCTCAGGGATAGGAGGAAAATGCATAGAGGCGGCTATATCTCGGGCCTCTAAAATACCATGCTAGCCATCAATCACAAAATGAATGGCTATGGGGTCTTGAACGCCTCTAGTAGTCATAGTCTGGTAGAAATCTAAGACTACCCTAGGGTAATAGAAGGACCTAGGAGTCATAAATGGCTCGATGTGGTACCTCTGCAGAAGGCGGTATGACTCCTCTAGCTCTGGTAATAGGTGGAGAGTCTCATGCTTGATTACTACTCAAAAAGTGCTATTTGATAGCTTGTAATTAATCCTTTTAAACACTCTTGAGTAGTAATTATTACCTTTTAACTCAATTGACATGTTAAGGACCCTTGCAATCAATTCTAATCAAATTGTGTTAAGTTTTGGTGTTTTGATAGCTTTTTGATCACCAAAGCAATCCGAGATTGAGGAGAGTTATTTGGAATCCATGGCAAAGCAATGGAAAGCTCAGAAACATGAAGAATCAAAGCTTTGAAGCCCTTTTCCATAAGCAAATCCGGAATGCAAGGAGGGGAAGCAAAGAGAAACCAGCCATGAAGCATTCTTGATGACAGTCGTGTCAGCTACTTTTGGAGCACTTTCCGAAGTCCAATTTATGCATTCTATATGTCATTTTAAATCTTAGGAAGTCAACAATCCAATGCTTCAAACGGTGTGCGATTTGAAGCTGAAATGAGGAAGTTACAGCCTTTGGAAGACAACTGCTCCAAGCTGAAGGAAGGATTCAGAAAAGTGCTGCGAAATCACCCTTTTGTTGCGAAATGATTTCGCAGCCTTTTTGCACAGTGCTATGGATTTCCCCTGAAGTTTCACGACACGATAGAAGCCAAACACCACAAGATGAAAGCCAACTTCACAGCGCTGCGGAATCAGCCGTTTGCTGCGAAGTAATTTTGCAGCCTTTTTTGTGCGTCTGCGAAATCTCGCAGACCTCATTTTCACCTGCGAAATGGTCCTTAGTGCTTCCCGATATGTGCGACCGACACTTGGAGATATTTTTCTTTAGATTTTTGTTGTTTAAATCCCCAAACTCTCCTTGTAACCCACCAATTATAGGATTCCTTAGTTATTAAGTTTGGAAAATGGGTGAATAACCTCAAATATTTTGTTTTGTAATTTTCTTTATATATATCTCTCGAGAGCTTGTTCTTGAGGACGGTGGTTACAGACGAATCCTTTGTACAAATTTGCAAGGAAGTAAAATACAGAGCACTTGCTCTGCTTTTCATATATATTTTTGTTTTATCGTTCTTTTTCTTTCTAACCAACCAAACTCTGAGGATTTTTCCTCAGAGGATGAGTGGCTAGGCTCTTTGTCTCTTGGAGCTAAGGTAACCGGGTAAGTTTCCGCATGCATAAATTGGAATTTTTGTTGTTTTAGTTTTTAATGAAGAGAAAGTGTGACCCGTTAATGGTTTTTATCTTTTTAGTTAACTTAAAACGTCTTTAAATCACCTGGGCCAACACTTGGTAAGGCAAGTGATCTCTATCCATGGAGATTCACTAGTTTACCTCTTGCGAGCCTCTGGGAGGTGACTTGAAGGTAGGATTTTCTAGAATTGCCAACACTTGGTAAGCTTTTGGACTCTAAGGAGACATCCATTAGTTATCTCCTGCGAGCTTGTAAAGGGAAATCCAAGGTTAAAGATCACCTTGAATGGCAAGTGCTAGGTGAGAGGCACGAGCCAATGCAAGTTGCATCAGTGAGAGGGATTTAGTGTTTGAACCCATTAATGGGAAGCATCTGTACAACACCGGTTGGAAAAGGAACTATATGTTAATTCTCTAATGCGAGGAAAAGAAACAAGTGACCGGAACTCCCTTTTTGTATGAGGAATCCGAGCCTAGTGATCTAAACTCCAAGAAACACTTTTCTAAGTAAAATCCAGTTACTACTATTTTTGGTTAGTTTAAAACTAAACCTTTTTCATTCAAACGTCTTTATGTTTTCTTTTAAAGCTAACCTTGAAATGAAAACGCACCAATTCAGCTTTGAATTAATATCATTTGTGAAGTGAAAATCCATCCCAGTGAACGATCCTAGAGCCACTATGCTATAGTAGCTTTGTCTTTGCTACCCTAGTATATGGTGTAATAGGTTATAAATTTTGTTGATTAATCCCTCAATCAAGGAGCACCAACTGGACACGAATCAGCTGAGACACCAATTAGGCACAAATCAAATGGCGCCGTTGCCGGGGATGGTGCCACTTTGCAGTGATATCACCTTTCTAGAGTACTTGTGATCTTCATCACAAGTTTGGTGACTTTTCTTTTCCTTTTACTAACTTTTTTTTATTTGTTTATTTTTCTTTCATATTTTAGTATACCTTTTATTTAGTTTTTAGTTTACCTTAATTTTTTTTCTTTGAATTGTTTTTCTTTTGTTTTCCTTTGTTTTCTCTGTTTTTAATTCACAAATTGCTAGTTGTGCATGCCATATTGAATACGAGATAGCAGAGGAAGCCATGAACTTCATCAGTTATGTGGCTGAATTTTCAAGAGAATGGGGTGAACCAAATGCTAGAGATATGGGAAGAATGACGTCTCAACCTAAAGCTAAGGGTGAGATGTATATTTTGAATGACGACATGGACATGAGGACAAAGTTTGCAGCTATCTAAAGGAGATTGGAAAAGCTAGAAATGACGAATATGCAACCAGTGCAAGCCATCTCTCAGACACCATTACAAGCTATGCCTTGTGCCATTTGTCTATCTTATGAGCACTTGGGGGAAGAGTGTCCTACCATTCCAGCCGTGAGGGAAATGTTTGGTGATTGCAACACCTACAATTCCAATTGGAGGGACCATCCAAATTTCTCTTGGAAACCACAGCCACCTCAGTATTAGCAACCTGCTCAAGCACCACAGGAAGCCTCAAACCTTGAATAAGCTATGATGAATCTTAACAAGGTCATGGAAGACTTTGTTGAAGCTAAAAAATCCATCAATGCTCAGCTCAGTCAAAGAATTGACAGTGTAGAGAGTTCATTGAAGAAAAAGAGGGATGAAGTGCAAAAAGATCTATCTCAGAAGATAGATAATCTCCAAGATTCAATCTCAAGGTTTGCCAACCTCAACACAGTGCAAGAGAAAGAAAACTCTCCTTCTCAACCTTATCAAAATTCCATGAGTATCCATGAAATGGAGGCTAAGGAGGGAGAATCTTCACAAAAGAGGGAAGTCAAAGAAGTGATCAGTCGAGGAGTGGTAAAGAGGTTGATCTGCCCACATCCAAGCTAGAGCATGAGGTTGAGAGTGAAACAGAGAAAGCAAAGAGGGAGGAAATCAAAGGAAAGAAAAAGGGGAAAAGTACAGAGAAAGATGGCTATGATCTTAAATTAGATGAAGAACCACAGAGGATAGTCATCAAGGAAGAAATGACGAAGAAACACATGCATCCGCTTTTTCTCCAAGCTTTGTATGGAAAAATCATACAAACCAAGTCTCAAGTGAAGGATGCAAACTTCATATGGGATCCGGGCAAGCTAAATCAGGATCAAATTTTTTGATGGACTTAGTCTTTCTAAAGACTAACTAGTCCATAGCTTTTTGTTTTATTTTTTACTTGTTTTAATTTTAATTTCAATGCTTTAATCTTGATTTTAATGCTTTAATTCTGCTTTGTTTTGATGTAATATAGGTTTTTGAATGATCTCAGGTGGGAGAAAATGCAAAGGAAGAAATCGGGAAGAAATCGGAGCGAAAATAGAGCAAAAACAGAGCAAAAACAGGGGAGAAAAAGAGCTCTGCGAGATTTCACAGCCAAAGAGGAATTCTCTGCGAAAACGGCCATTTGTTGCGAAATCAGTTCGCAACACTTTTGAGTCCTCTGCGAAAGTTTTCGAAGCTGCGAATCCAAGATTGGCACACGAGTGCCACTTCGCAGCACAGGAGCCCCAATTTCGCAGCTGCGAAGTGGGCTGCGAAGCTCTAAGGCATGAAAAATCCTAATTCCGCAGCAATAACTCCATTCCGTGGGGTGTTTTGCAACTGCGAAACCGATTTTTGGCACACGAGCACCATTTGGAAGCCCCGTACACTCATTTCGCAGCTACTAAATGGCTGCGAAACCTCCACACCTTAAAATCCTTCAGCGCGCACACCATGAACAGACATGTCATAGCCGCACCCCCATTTCGGCAACTATTGGACACATTTCGATGAATTTATGAATTTCATTGCATGCATACCATATATCATTTGAAAGCTTGGGAAGTCAGGAGTCCATAGCTTCAAACGGTGCTCGATTTGGATTTGAAACGGAAAAGTTATGGCTGTTTGAAGAAGACTGTGCAAACCATGAGCGGAAATGTCGCACCTCCATTTTCGCTACTGTTGGACCCATTTTTGAAGCACTTCCTGGAGCTCAAATTATGCATACCATATCTCGTTTCAAAGCTTGGGAAGTCAGAAGTCTAGCGCTTCAAATGGTATGTGATTTGGAGGTGAAATGAAGAAGTTATGGCCGTTTGAAGACGAGCGCGCAAAGTTGAGCGGGAATTTTGCAGTCGAGACGCCATTTGGAAGGGTGTTTCGTAGCTGCGAAACCACTTTTGGCACACGAGTGCCATTTTGCAGCACAGTGATCCTCATTTCACAGCTGCAAAATGGCTGCGAAGCTCCAAAGTGTAAAAACTTCAAATTTCGCAGCCAAAGCTCCATTTCGTAGGGTATTTCGAAACTGCGAAACCACTTTTTGGCACACGAGTGCCATTTGGAAGCCCCGTACACTCATTTTGCAGCTGTGAAATCACTTTTGGGCTGCGAAATCACTTTTGAGCTGCGAAATGATCTCCAAGCTTCGAAATGGCTGCGAAATCACCTCCAAGCGTCGAAATGGCCTTCAAATTGCGAAATTGACTTGCAAAATGGAGGGAAGTTTGCAAAAACACCTTGCAAAGCCAAGGGAAGTTGCTAAAATGCCAACAGAGCCCCACAACTATGCATATGAAGAGGAGAGCCCCGCGCACCCTGAGATCACACACATGAAGCCTTTCACTCCATTTCTGACCTCCTAAAACCATCAGAGCCCATAGCTCCAGCTGAGAGCTCCAGTTGAGGAGACTATTCTATCCAAGGAGACTACCAGAGCAGAGGTCAAAGTCCTGATTCGATCCACTCAAAAGGCCACCACAGATGCATCAGCTCCACAGGACCTTACCATTACTTGATCATCTCTTTAATTTTTGTATTTACTTACTATATTAGTATAAATAATTCCATATTTTGATGTCTTATATTCTAGGATTGGATGTATTACTGATGATGCATCATATATAGACATCAATTCTTGTTTAAACTTGGCATTTTTCTATTTCCTCTACTCACTAACTCTTATGTTTTCTTTGAAACATGTGGTTTCTCCTATATGACTCAGACTCCATGTCACTCAGGAGGTACCACTTTCTCCCTATTTTTTAATCGCTTTTGTGACATTGAGGACAATGTTCAGCTTGGTTGGGGGGAGAGTTGAGGAAGTAAGTATTGCTATTAATGCTAAGTTATTTTGGTAATTTAGTTGCTTTTTTTTTTTTTTAATTTTTAAAATTTTTAAGTTTTTTATTCTACTCTCCATGGTTATTAAGGAAATATTTTCAAAATGAAAATGGAGAAATTGAATTTTTGTCTTTTTACTTGACTTAGAGTTTGTATTATGTTTATTAAAGTTGATGAATTATTGAACTCCTATTGATTTCAACCTTATTTCTTCCACTTTAAGCTATCCAAACACTGTGCACAATAGGTTCCGATTATAAGATGAAAAACTATTTCCCTCTTGACTTAGGAAAATTTTAGACTTGGTACCTTTGACCTCATTTAATAGTGTTGGGACACCTTATGAAAGGCCAATGAGCCTTTGAAAAAAAAAAAAAAGAAAGAAAAAATGTTTGCTTGCCTTGAAACCCGAGCAAGGTCTGAGGGGTATATGGTGAAAATCTTTAAAACCTAGTGCCCTAAGCCTTAATTGGTTGGGAGTCACCGACCTCAATGCTCGTTATAAGGGTGGATAGGTGGAGGTTAACATACTGTAGGTGCTTGGGTAGTAAAAATTCATTCTCAAAAGTCCGGGGTGAAATCCGAGGAGTTAGTGGTTGAAAAATCCTTAAAGCTTGATGCCCTAAACCTTGATTGGTTGGGAGTCATCGATGGACCCCCATTACATGGACAATTTAGAAAAGAATGCCTTTAAGCTTTACACTCCTACAAGAAAAAAAAATTGTAAAAAAAAGAGGTGCGTTCTTAGCCTATTGGAGGTTGATTAGTTTGCTAAGCTTTGAAAAAAAACTAGGTAGAGGGGAGAGATTAGTTCAACTTACTATATTCGGAAACTAATAAGTAACACTTAGATTTTTGTGGAACAGTAAGGTTTGGTCCTTTGGAAGTGGAAATGATTTTAAAGCTTAAATTTGCATAATGCCTTCTCTTTATGAATTGTGACTAGGCAAATTATTTGATAGCTCCTATTGAAGTTTGAGTTTTATTTCTTTAATGTTCCATGTGAGAGTTTGATCAGTCATGCCACTTAAACATTTTTTGAAGTGATCAGCATGATGTTGTAAATTATGGTACTTTTATTTTATTTTTCTCTCCTTCATTGCTAAGGGACTAGCAATATGTCGGTTGGGGGGAGTGATTACTACTCAAAAAGTGCTATTTGATAGCTTGTAATTAATCCTTTTAAACACTCTTGAGTAGTAATTATTACCTTTTAACTCAATTGACATGTTAAGGACCCTTGCAATCAATTCTAATCAAATTGTGTTAAGTTTTGGTGTTTTGATAGATTTTTGATCACCAAAGCAATCCGAGATTGAGGAGAGTTATTTGGAATCCATGGCAAAGCAATGGAAACCTCAGAAACATGAAGAATCAAAGCTTTGAAGCCCTTTGCCATAAGCAAATCCGGAATGCAAGGAGGGGAAGCAAAGAGAAACCAGCCATGAAGCATTCTTGATGACAGTCATGTCAGCTACTTTTGGAGCACTTCCCGAAGTCCAATTTATGCATGCTATATGTCATTTTAAATCTTAGGAAGTCAACAATCCAATGCTTCAAACGGTGCCCTATTTGGAGCTGAAATGAGGAAGTTACAGCCTTTGGAAGACAACTGCTCCAAGCTGAAGGAAGGATTCAGAAAAGTGCTGCGAAATCACCCTTTTGTTGCGAAATGATTTCGCAACCTTTTTGCACAGTGCTATGGATTTCCCCTGAAGTTTCATGACGCGATGGAAGCCAAACACCACAAGATGAAAGCCAACTTCACAGCGCTGCGGAATCAGCCGTTTGCTGCGAAGTAATTTCGCAGCCCTTTTTGTGCGTCTGCGAAATCTCGCAGACCTCATTTTCACCTGCGAAATGGTCCTTAGTGCTTCCCGATATGTTCGACTGACACTTGGAGATATTTTTCTTTAGATTTTTGTTGTTTAAATCCCCAAACTCTCCTTGTAACCCACCAATTATAGGATTCCTTAGTTATTAAGTTTGGAAAATGGGTGAATAACCTCAGATATTTTGTTTTGTAATTTTCTTTATATATATCTCTCGAGAGCTTGTTCTTGAGGATGGTGGTTACAGACGAATCCTTTGTACAAATTTGCAAGGAAGTAAAATACAGAGCACTTGCTCTGCTTTTCATATATATTTTTGTTTTATCGTTCTTTTTCTTTCTAGCCAACCAAACTCTGAGGATTTTTCCTCAAAAGATGAGTGGCTAGGCTCTTTGTCTCTTGGAGCTAAGGTAACCGGGTAAGTTTCCGCATGCATAAATTGGAAGTTTTGTTGTTTTAGTTTTTAATGAAGAGAAAGTGTGACCCGTTAATGGTTTTTATCTTTTTAGTTAACTTAAAACGTCTTTAAATCACCTGGGCCAACACTTGGTAAGGCAAGTGATCTCTATCCATGGAGATTTACTAGTTTACCTCTTGCGAGCCTCTGGGAGGTGACTTGAAGGTAGGATTTTCTAGAATTGCCAACACTTGGTAAGCTTTTGGACTCTAAGGAGACATCCATTAGTTATCTCTTGCGAGCTTGTAAAGGGAAATCCAAGGTTAAAGATCACCTTGAATGGCAAGTGCTAGGTGAGAGGCACGAGCCATTGCAAGTTGCATCAGTGAGAGGGATTTAGTGTTTGAACCCATTAATGGGAAGCATCTGTACAACACCGGTTGGAAAAGGAACTATATGTTAATTCTCTAATGCGAGGAAAAGAAACAAGTGACTGGAACTCCCTTTTTGTATGAGGAATCCGAGCCTAGTGATCTAAACTCTGAGAAACACTTTTCTAAGTAAAATCCAGTTACTACTATTTTTGGTTAGTTTAAAACAAAACCTTTTTCATTCAAACGTCTTTATGTTTTCTTTTAAAGCTAACCTTGAAATGAAAAGGCACCAATTCAGCTTTGAATTAATATCATTTGTGAAGTGAAAATCCATCCCAGTGAACGATCCTAGAGCCACTATGCTATAGTAGCTTTGTCTTTGCTACCCTAGTATATGGTGTAATAGGTTATAAATTTTGTTGATTAATCCCTCAATCAAGGAGCACCAGCTGGACACGAATCAGTTGAGACACCAATTAGGCACGAATCAATGCTCCATACTGATCTCCTCGTGAAATGGCCTATCTCTGATATCCGTGTTGCCTGGGAGGGGTGGCCCTGCCATCATAGGCCGCTTGAGGACCTCTACTAGGTGTGAAGAGCCTGGGATAGTAGATGCTGGCGGTGATGGAGGGGCTCTAGAGGACTCGCCTGGTCCTGAAATCCGAGTCCTCTTAGGTGGAGGACTGCTCACAAGGGGTGGCACTGGTGCCCTGGAAAACCTAGATGATCGTTTGGTGCCGTACCCGTGCTGAGTAGAGGGACCTGGGGTCTGGGCAGGCTGAGATGGTGTAGAACGACCACCTCTCTGTGAGTGGGCCCCACGCTGATAGCTGAAAAGAATGCCCCCCGTGTCCATGCCATGGTATAAATACTGAAATAAGACTGAAAAGCACGAAAAATAAAGCATCCTAGGCGTAAAGTGTCAAAAATATAGTTGAAATGGTAACCAGTGCAAAATTTGCAAGGCATGAATAGTGGTTGCTAAATTTGTCAACGGGCATTATTCACGCAGCACTATTCATCTTCTTCTCCAATGCTTACTTTGAATTTGAGTTTTCATTTTTAACGGTTTAAAATTCAGAAAAAGGGTATGGTTTTAATGGAAACATGATTCTAAATGCAATGGAGTAAGTTTGGGAGCCTAAAACACATTGCAAGATAGAGATTTTTTCAAAAATGGTGGCCGGCCATGTGGGTCTTTGATTTGAAAAAATGGATTTTTGAAATGGTTTTAATGGATGAAAATGCATGTTTATGGTTCCTAAAACATAGAAATGACATAAACAAGCAATTTAAGGAGCCAAAAATGGAGAAAAATGAAAAATTACTCACCTTGGAACAATGAAGCACGCGGCCTAGAGAGGAAATGCAAGGTGAATAGTGTTTTGTGCATGAAAAATGAAGTTGAGAAGGCTTTAAAAAGGGTTTTTGGCCATGAAAAAATTTTGAAAATTTTGTCTAAGTACGGGGATGAACTGAGGAGTGTTAAAACTAGAAAATTGAAGTTTGAAAATGAATTTAAAAAGAATCAAATCCTTGGTAAGCATGAAGAAAAAATTTCGTAAGGTGAAAATTCACCTTGCCAAATTTTCGCACTGGCTACTCCCCTTAAAAACCAATCCCGAGAGGTTGCATTTTGATATTTGCTTTGAAAACAATTTCGCAAGGTGCAAAATGACTTGCGAAAATTTTCGCACTGGTTATTCCTTGTGAAAGTGCAATCCCGAGAGGTTGCATTTTGCATCTTGCCAAAATGTGCATTTCGCAACTCACTTTTTGAGTTGCGAAATGGGCTTTTAAGCTTGGACTTAGATATATTTCTCCCCTATTTCACCTTTCTCTCCACATTTGTGAGCTTGTGAGCTTTTGTACTTGCTATTGGACATCAAAGCTCCATTAAAAACATAAAAAATCAAAATCAAAACTAAGAAACCTAAACAAAATATGTGCAAAAGTATTAAAAATGCAAAGTAAACAAGAATGTAATACTAAAATTAAAACAAAAAGAGATGAGCACTTAGCTTTTCATGCTAAGCTCATCAACTTACCATACTTTCTCAAGGATGTGATGGGTCATGGAAGATGAGTATCTCATTGTCACGGGAAAATGGCTCGATGTAGGGCTTGAGTCTTTGCCTATTTACCTTGAAGGTCTTTGCACTTTTTGAGTTGAGTAACTCAATTACTCCATGTGAGTGTACTTGGTGGATGACAAAAGGCCCTACCCACCTTGATTTGAGCTTTCCCAGAAATAGGTGAAGCTTAGAGTCATATAGCAAGACTCTTTGTCCCTTGAAATTTTTTTTCTTGGTCACCAACTGATCATGCCATCTCTTTAGCTTTTCCTTGGCTATTTTTGAGTTGAGATAGGCATCATTTCTCAATTTCTCAAGCTCATTCAAATCCAAACTCCTCTTTAGCCCAGTCTTAGTTAAATCCATGTTGAGCTTTTTAATGGCCCACCATGCCTTGAACTCAATCTCAACGGGAAGATGGCAAGCTTTGCCATAAACAAGATGGTACGGTGACATCCCAAGGATAGTCTTATAAGTCGTCCTATACACCCATAGGGAATCAAGGAGCTTAACAGACCAATCTTTCCTATTGGTGTTCACCACCTTCATCAAGATGTTCTTAATTTCCCGGTTGGCTAGCTCTACTTGGCCACACGTTTGAGGATGATAAGGTGTAGCTACCTTATGCTTAACTCTGTACTTGGCCAAAAGAGCTTCAAAGGGCTTGTTGCAAAAGTGAGTGCCTCCATCACTGATGATTGCTTTAGGCACTCCAAACCTCGAGAAGATGTTTTCTTTTAGGAACTTGAGAACCACTTTGTGATCATTGGTTCTACAGGGTATAGCTTCAACCCACTTTGAAACATAATCAACTCCTACCAAGATGTAGGAGTGGCCAAAAGACATAGGGAAAGGTCTCATGAAGTCTATGCCCCAAACATAAAAAAGATCCACTATCAAGATGGGGTTCAAAGGCATCATGTTTCTCCTTGAAAGCTTGCCTAGTCTTTGGCACTTATCACATCCTTTACTTACCTCATGGGCATCCTTAAAAAGTGAGGGCCACCAAAAGCCCGATTGAAGAACTCTCATTGTCGTCTTTTGAGAGGCAAAGTGGCCTCCACATGCATTCTCATGGCAATGAGATAGGATCCCATGCTTCTCTTGTTTAGGCACACACTTCCTTATAATTTGGTCCGCACAATACTTGAAGAGAAAAGGCTCCTCCGAATAATATGCATGGACCTTGGCAAAGAAATTCTTCTTATCTTGAGAGCTCCATTCACTTGGTATTTCTCCTGTGACCAAGTAATTGGCAATGTGTGCAAACCATGGCACTTCCTCCACAAGCATCAAGGATTCCTCAGGGAAATCATCATTTATGGGAAGTCCATGGGTGTCATGAGCAATGTTGAGCCTTGACAAGTGGTCAGCTACCACATTCTCAACACCTTTCTTATCTCTAATCTGGAGGTTGAACTCTTGAAGCAAAAGTATCCACCTAATCAACCTAGCCTTGGCATCTTGCTTGGTTAGCAAATACTTCAAAGCTGAATGATCGGTGAATACCACAATGGAAGACCCTATCAAATAAGCTCTGAACTTATCCAAAGCATACACCACAGCAAGTAATTCCTTCTCAGTGGTGGTGTAATTCCTTTGAGCATCATTCAAAGACTTGCTTGCATAGTAGATCACATAAGGTTTACCATCTTCTCTTTGTCCCAAAACAGCCCCAATGGCATAATCACTTGAGTCACACATCACTTCAAATGGCAACTCCCAATTTGGTGCTCTCACAATGGGCGCTGATGTCAAGAATCGCTTAAGAAGCTCAAAACTCCTTTGACATTTATCATCCCACTCAAACTTGGCATCCTTCACCAATAATTCACAAAGAGGTTTGGCAATCTTGGAAAAATCCTTTATAAACCTCCTATAGAACCCGACATGCCCAAGGAATTGCCTTATTCCTTTTACATTGGTGGGAGGTGGCAACTTCACAATTAGTTCCACCTTAGCTCTATCTACCTCTATACCCTTCTTTGAGATTACGTGCCCAAGAACAATACCTTGATTTACCATAAAATGGCACTTCTCCCAATTGAGTATGAGGTCTTTCTCTATGCATCTTTTCAAAACATCTTCATGATGTGACAAACAATCCTCAAAAGAAGTCTCATACACAGTTATGTCATCCATGAAGACTTCCATGATTCGTTTAACCATGTCACTGAAGATGCTAAGCATGTATCTTTGGAAGGTAGCAGGAGCGTTGCATAATCCAAAAGGCATCCGCCTATAAGCATAGGTGCCGAATGGACAAGTGAAGGTAGTCTTCTCCTGGTCCTCCACATCAATCTCTATTTGAAAATACCCGGAATACCCATCCAAGAAGCAATAAAAAGGATGCCCAGATACTCTCTCAAGGACTTGATCCATGAAAGGTAAAGGGAAGTGCTCCTTTCTCGTTACTGTTCAGCTTCCTGTAGTCAATGCACACCCTCCAACCAGTTGTGAGGCGTGTGGACACTTTATCTCCATTTTCCCCCTTGACTACGGTTATCCCGGACTTCTTTGGAACAACTTGGGTTGGACTCACCCAAGTGCTATCTGAAATGGGGTAAATGATGCCCGCTTGAAGAAGCTTCAACACTTCAGCCCTTACTACCTCTTGCATATGAGGATTCAATCTCCTCTGTGGCTGACGAGTTGGCTTAGTTCCCTCCTCCATATAAATATGGTGCATGCAAATCAATGGGCTTATCCCCTTCAAATCAGAAATTTGCCATCCGATGGCCTTCTTGTGCTTTCTAAGGATTCTTAGAAGATTGTCCTCTTGTGAAACGGTTCAAGAAGAAGAAATTACCACCGGGGCTTTATTGCCTTTCTCCAAGTAAGCATACTTCAACTTGGCAGGAAGGGTCTTCAATTCAAGCTTAAGGATTGCATCCTTAGCTTCTTTCATCTCTTTCTCATCCTTGAACAAAGGGAGGATCACTGGCTTTTGTCTCCAGTTTGACATAACGACATTCATTCCCATGGGTTCAGCTAACCCATCATCAAGATCTTCATGGCTTTCATCTGGATTCTCTTCAAACTGATCAAGCATACTCTGATTACAATGCTCCTCCACCAGGGTATCTATCATACACACTTTTTCTGGGCCCTCATCTTCTTCAGGATGGATGTGCTTTTGACATAGATGGAAGATGTTGAGTTCCAATGTCATATTCCCAAAAGTGAGTTGCATGACCCCATTCCTACAATTGATGATTGCATTGGATGTTGCAAGGAATGGTCTTCCAAGGATGATTGGAACATAGTTGATCCCTTTGACATTGGGATCCGTATCAAGCACCACAAAATCTACTTGATAGTAGAATTTGTCAACTTGAACCAATACATCCTCTATTACCCCCCTGGGGATTTTCACTGATCGGTCAGCTAAGGATAGGGTGATCGATGTTGGCTTGAGTTCTCCCAACCCCGGCTCCTTGTATACAGAGTATGGAAGCAAGTTAACACTTGCCCCCAAATCAAGCAATGCCTTCTCCACTTGGGTTCCTCCAATATTGACTGAGATTGTAGGACACCCCGGATCTTTATATTTGATTGGAGACTTGCATTGGATTATAGCACTCACTTGCTCGGTTAGGAAGGCTTGCTTTATAACATTGAGTCCTCTTTTCACAGTGCACAAGTCCTTCAAAAACTTTGCATATGTGGGTACTTGCTTGATCATATCAAGTAAAGGAATATTCACCTTCACTTGTCTTAGCACATCAAGAATCGCAGAAGCATTCTTGATCGGTTTCTTCCCACGCAAGGCTTGAGGAAATGGAGGAGGCATGTGCTTCTTCATCATGCCTTCCTTTAAAAGAATTTGAGGTTCCTCACCCATGCTAGGAATGATGCTTTCTTTCATCTGAACTTCCTTTCCCTTTTGTTCTTTCTTCTTTTCTTCTTTTCTTCTTTTCTATCAGCCTTGTCTTCTTTGGCTTTCCTCTGATCATGCTCCGGCTGATGCACTTCCTTACCACTTCTCAAAGTGATAATAGCTTGCACGTCCCTCACCTTTGAAGAATCCTCATCTTTGGATTCCACTTCATGTATCCCCTTAGGATTTTGGTGAGGCTGAGAGGGAAACTTCCCTTTCTCATTGACAGTGTTCAAATTTGTGAACCTTGAGATGGAATATTGGATGTTGTCAATTTTCTGAGACAACTCATTATGCATCAAATCTATCTTCTTGTTCAATGTAATCTCTACGTTGTCAATCTTCTGATTT
Source organism: Vitis riparia (assembly GCF_004353265.1). Lineage (NCBI taxonomy): Eukaryota > Viridiplantae > Streptophyta > Magnoliopsida > Vitales > Vitaceae > Vitis > Vitis riparia. The sequence continues at coordinate 15,556,003 of NC_048448.1, forward strand.
AGTTGAGAGTTGATGGATTTTTGCTCACTCACAAAGTCACCCATAACCTTGCTAAGGCTTACGAGTGCTTGCTCAACTGAGGATTGACCTTGAATCTGTTGGCTTTATTGGGCTGGTGACTGATATGGGTTTGGCCTTGGCTTCCATGCAAAGTTTGGGTGGTTCCTCCAGCTAGAGTTGTACGTGTTGCCATAGGGAGCATTTGAATTTAGCTTCCATTGGCCAATCAGGTTAGCTTGTTCCCTGAACATTTCTCTTGCTGCTGGAATAGTGGGACATTCTTCCACCATATGTTCAAATGACTGACATATGGAGCAAGGATTGGCTTGTTGTTGAGGTTCTGAAATAGCTTGGACTTCGTGAACTTTTCTCAACTCCATTTCCTCTATTTTTCTAGCCATGGCAGCTACCTTGGCTTTCATCTCCATGTCTTCACTCAGATTGTACATTCCCCCTCTTGATGTTTGCTGAACTGGTCTCTTCCCCATTTCTCTGCTATTGGGCTCATCCCATCCACGGGAAACCTCTGAGACATAACTTAGGAAATCCATAGCCTCTTCAGGGTTCTTGCTCATGAAATCACCCCCACACATTGTCTCCAATATCTGCTTCATTGAAGATGACATGCCATCATAAAAATAGCTGACCAAAAGCCATGTATCAAAGCCGTGGTGAGGACATGCATTGATGGCCTCCATATACCTCTCCCAACATTCATAAAATTTTTCATTCTCACGTGTTGAGAAGTTGGAGATTTGTCTCTTCAATCCATTCGTTCTATGAGTAGGGAAAAACTTCTTCAAAAAATCAGCTTGAAGTTCTGTCCATGTTCTTATGCTTCTCAGCCTCAAAGAATTGAGCCATATCTTGGCTTTGTCCTTTAATGTGAATGGAAAGAGCTTCAACCTCATAAGCTCAATAGTTGTTCCCCCTTCTTGAAAAGTATTGCACAGATCTTCGAATTCCCTTATGTTCGCATATGGATTTTCACTTTCCATCCCATGGAAAGTAGGAAGTAGAGGCACGATGTGTGGCCTGATAATCAATTGCTCTGTAGGAGGAATGACGCAAGATGGTGCACTCATCCTCGGAGGGTGCATCCTGTCCCTCATGGACCTATACAAGTTCGGATCATTCCCCTACTTGTGTTGTGAATGTTGATCCTTTGGTTGATTCTCCATGACTTCTAAAATAATCTCTAATTCAGTAGCTCGTGGAGTCTCTATCCGCACTAACCTTCCCTCTTGGTCTCTAATCCAATAGGGCATGCACGAATTCAGCTGGAACAAAACAAATAAACAAAACAAAGAAAAAAAAAAAAAAACAGAGCATGCGGAAGGAAAAACAGAGTATGAAAAATAAACTAAAAATGAAAGTTAAAAGCTAAAAGAAACTTATCTAAACTAAGTTAAAAATGCTCTAAAACTAAAATAAAAAGCTAGTAAATGAAAATGAGATAGAATTCACCTTACTCATGAGAAGTCTCACAAGTTACCTCCGGCTGATGTATTCACAGTGAAGTAGCACCATTCCCCGGCAACGACGCCATTTGATAACCCGACTCTTGGTAGCTTGCATGTAAGGATATCAACAAAATTTATACCTAAGTCCTTACACTAAAGTAGCAAAGCTACTATAGCATAGTGGCTCTAGGATCGAACACTGGGAAGGTTTTTACTTTAACTGGTGAAGTTCGGAGGATGGAGTGAACTTTTCTTAATAAAAATTAGGTTAAGATGAAAACATAAAAAGATGAAGGTGTTGTAAACTAAACTAACATGAAAATAGGTTAAAAATGGAAAAAAAAGTTTCTCAAAGCTTTGGATAGCCATGCTTAACTCACTATGTAAAAATGGAGATTTTGGACTTTCACCTCGAGTTAGGGAAGCAACTAAGGTGATGCTTACTTCCCGAACCGGTATGAGTTTAACAACTGAGTTTTAGTCCTGAAAACTTACAAAAAGGGTAGCTGAACCTCATAACTGTTCTTTTATGGTATAGGTCATCTCCTCGACTTGCAATACAATGGCTCGTAGGAGATAACTAATGAACGTTAGTGGATCTAACAATAAGAATCCACTGAGACCAAAAGATTATCAAGTATTGGCCATTCAAAGCAAGTCAGAGGGATTAAAAGCTTTACCTTGAATGAAAACATTTATCACGCTCAGCTACTTACATTTATGGCTTGGAAATCTCCATCCTGACACGGGAGCTTCACATGGCATCCATTACTTCAAGAAACTAAAAGGTTTTAGCCTCTCATCCTTGGGGATTTCATCCTCCAAGGATGTTTGGTTACTAAGAAAATGAGAAAGAAAAGAGAAAAGAAAGCTTCTAAACAAAAGTGCTCTTATAACTTATAAAGTTACAGGTTACAAGATATTTTTGTCTGAGGCTCTTCACCTCTATTTAAAGACAATAACAAGCTAAATTACAAGAGCTATTACAAAAGCAACCTTTTCATTGGTTGATTACAAGGGTAAAATAGGTATTTACAAAGCTAAAAATCAAGCAAAATATCTTGGAGAACCGGCAGTGGAATATCATCAACAGTGTCTCAAAACAAGGGATTTCAAAGGCATTTTCGCAAGGGGAAAGATGAAGGGTCCAAATTTCGCAAGGTGAAAATTCACCTTGCCAAATTTTGGCATTTCGCAAGGTGCCTAAATCCACCTTGCGAAATTTTGCAAGGTGGTTCTTCATGGTGCGAAATGGCCAAATTTCGCACCATGAAGAAAATCTCCTTGCGAAATTTTCGCAAGGTGAAATTCACCTTGCGAAATGGTGTTCCCATGGCTTGATGCAGTTGTCTTCCGAAGGCCATATCTTCCTCATTTCAGCTCCAAATCATACACGGTTTGAAGCGTTGGATTCTTGCCTTCCTGAGCTTTGAAATGGTATATAGTATGTAGAAAATGGACTTCTGGAAGTGCTCCAAAAGTGTGAAAGAAGACTACAGTTGCTGTCCTCTATTTTCTTCACTCTGTTTTCCTCTTCTCCATTGTTCTTTCCTTGCATACTTTGAACGACTTTGGCAAAGGGATATGGAGCTCCAAAGCTTGGTTCTTCATGAATTTGAGCTTCCAAAATCTTTGCCATGAACTATATACAGCTCTCCCTCATTCTTGGATTGCTTTGGTGTAGCTAAAAGCTATCAAAAACACCAAAACTTAACACAATTTGATTAGAAACGATTGCAAGGATCCTTAACATGTCAATTGAGTTTAAAAGGTAATAATTACTACTCAAGGGTGTTTAAAAGAGCTAATTACAAGCTACAAAATAGCATGTTTTGAGTAGTAATCAACGCCTCACTTCAGGTTGGAGGGTGTGTACTGATTATAGGAAATTGAAAGTCGTGACAAGGAAAGATCATTTTTCACTACCGTTTATTGATCAAGTGTTGGAGAGAGTCTCTGGCCATCATTTCTATTGTTTCTTGGACAGATACTCAGGGTATTTTCAAATTAAAATTGATGTTGAAGATCAGGAGAAGACCACTTTCACATGTCCATTTGGAACATACACCTACAGAAGAATGCCTTTTGGTTTATACAATGCACCTGCAACATTCCAAAGATGTATGCTTAGTATCTTCAGTGATATGGTGGAGCAAATTATGGAGGTTTTCATGGATGATATCGCCATATATGGAGGTACATTTGAAGAATGCTTAGTCAATTTGGAAGCGGTTCTTAACAGATGCATTGAAAAGGACTTGGTGCTCAACTGGGAGAAATGCCACTTTATGGTACATCAAGGAATTGTCCTTGGCCATATCATCTCTGAGAAAGACATTGAAGTTGATAAAGTAAAGGTGGAACTTATTGTCAAATTGCCATCCCCAACAACTGTAAAAGGAGTAAGGCAATTCCTTGGCCATGTAAGGTTCTACAGGAGATTTATAAAAGACTTCTCTAAGCTTTCAAAGCCTCTTTGTGAACTTTTAGCTAAGGATGCTAAGTTTATATGGGATAAAAGATGTCAAAAGAGTTTTGATCAATTGAAACAATTTTTGACAATTGCTCCAATAGTGAGGGCCCCCAACTGGCAACTACCCTTTGAAGTAATGTGTGATGCTAGTGACTTTGCTATAGGAGTTGTACTTGGCCAAAGAGAAGATGGGAAGCCCTATGTGATCTACTATGCAAGCAAAACATTGAACGAAGCTCAAAGGAACTACACAACTACAGAGAAAGAATTGTTAGCCGTGGTATTTGCCTTAGACAAGTTTCGTGCTTATTTGGTAGGGTCTTTCATCATTGTTTTCATTGACCATTCAGCCTTGAAGTATTTATTGACAAAGCAAGATGCAAAAGCAAGGTTGATTAGATGGATTCTTTTATTACAAGAGTTCGATCTCCAAATCAGAGACAAGAAAGGAGTGGAGAATGTGGTAGCTGACCACCTTTCAAGGTTGGCTATAGCACACAATTCCCATGTCTTACCTATTAATGATGACTTTCTTGAGGAATCACTCATGTTGCTAGAGAAAACTCCTTGGTATGCTCATATTATTAACTATTTGGTTACTGGTGAAGTTCCAAGTGAGTGGAAAGCACAAGACATGAAACACTTCTTTGCAAAGATTCATGCTTATTATTGGGAAGAGCCTTTTCTTTTCAAGTATTGTGCAGATCAAATAATAAGGAAGTGTGTCCATGAAGAAGAGCAACAAGGAATCCTCAACCATTGTCATGAGAATGCATGTGGAGGCCACTTTTCCTCTCAGAAAACAACCATGAAGGTTTTGCAATCAGGGTTTATTTGACCATCACTTTTCAAAGATGCCCACACCATGTGTAGGAGTTGTGATATATGCCAAAGGCTCGGGAAGCTAACAAAAAGAAATCAAATGCCAATGAACCCCATCCTAATAGTTGATCTCTTTGATGTTTGGGGTATTGACTTCATGGGACCTTTCCCAATGTCTTTTGGTAACTCTTATATTTTGGTGGGGGTGGACTATGTTTCTAAATGGGTTGAGGCAATCCCGTGTAAACACAATTATCACCGGGTGGTTCTCAAATTTCTTAAGGAGAACATCTTCTCAAGATTTATGGTGCCCAAGGCCATAATCAGTGATGGAGGTACTCATTTTTACAACAAACCTTTTGAAACCCTATTAGCCAAGTATGGAGTGAAGCATAAGGTAGCTACACCTTATCACCCTCAAACTTCCGGGCAAGTGGAGCTAGCAAATAGGGAAATCAAGAACATATTGATGAAAGTGGTGATCACGAGCAGAAAAGATTGGCCTATTAAGCTTCATGATTCATTATGGGCATATAGAACAGCTTACAAGACTATTCTTGGTATGTCTTCCTATCGCCTAGTCTATGGCAAAGCATGCCATCTCCCTGTGGAAGTTGAATATAAGGCTTGGTGGGCAATCAAGAGGTTAAACATGGACTTGATCAGAGTCAAGGCAAAGAGGTGCTTAGACCTTAATGAGATGGAGGAATTAAGAAATGATGCTTACATCAATTCCAAAGTTGCAAAATAGAGGATGAAGAGGTGGCATGACCAATTAATCTCCAACAAAGAATTCTGGAAAGGACAAATAGTCTTACTCTATGATTCAAGGCTCCATATCTTTCCTGGGAAGCTCAAATCAAGGTGGATAGACCCTTTCATTATTCACCAAGTGCATCTCAATGGAGTGGTGGAATTACTGAATTCCAATGGCATAGACATCTTTAAAGTCAATGGTCATTGTCTCAAGCCATTCATTGAGCCATTCAAGCAAGAAAATGAGGAAATCAACCTCCTTAAGCCACAAAAAGCCTAATCAGAGAAGGGTTAGATGGACTTGGTTTCACCAAAGTCCATAATTTTTGTTTAAATGTGTTAATTTATAAGTTTTGTAAATTGTTTTGGTTTTAATTTTGGTCTTAAGTTGTGTTATTTATATGTAACTTAATATTTTTGAATGATCAAAATCAGGAGGAATTGCAAAGAAATTGAAAGAAGGAAGTTAGGAATCAAGAGGAGCTCAAAAGCAAGGAAAAAACATGGTCTGTGAAATTTCGCAGCCTAAAAAGGGCCCCTGCGAAAATGGCCCTTGGCTGCGAAATAATTTCGTAACCCCCAAGTAGCCGCTGTAAAAATGCCCATCAGCTGCGAAATCATTTCGTAGCCCCATGACCCCCTCTGCGAAATTTGGCACACGAGTGCCATTTCGTAGACCCCCCCCCCCCATTTTGTAGCTACGAAACGGTTGCGAAATCCTCCACGCTTAAAAATCTTTATTTTTGCAGCCGATACCCCATTTCGCAGGTGGTTTCGCAGCTACGAAACCACCCCTTGGCACACGATAGCCATTTCGCAGCTCTGTACCCTCATTTGCAGCTATGAAATGGGTTGCGAAATGGTTGCTAAAATGCCCCCCTCTATGAAATCTGCCCCCCTCTGCGAAATTGCCCCCCTTATGCGAAAATGAAAAGCGTCCCTTGGCATCCTTTTTAAACGTTATAAATTCCCTATTCTCTATTTTAACCGGTCATTTGAACTTCAAAAAAATACCAAGAGGAGCCAAACCAGAGCACCATCCCGTCTGCCTCTCCCCTCCGCCTGAGCTAAGCCGCGCCCACCTCCGGCCGTCTTCATTGAGATAACCATGGCTAGAACTCGAGGAGCTAAGTCCTCGTCTCCATCGACTCGCTTGAGAATCCCAAGAGACACGCCTGTCCAAGGCTCCATATCCGAGCCTCCGCGGCCACGAGTCGTCCCACCTCCAATTGAGGACGCACCCATCAGTCCTCCTCCCAGGCGTTATAACACAAGGAGGTCACTTACCATGGCCGGTGCGAGCTCTTCCAAAGGCCAAAAGTCAGGTACCGGTCCCCCAAAGAAGAATGCCAAGGTCTCTGAGCCAATTGATTTGAAAGAGCCGTCTTCAGAGCCTGAATTAGAGCCTACGCCATCTCCACCACCTGCCAAAAAGCCTCAGCCGTCTCAACCACCAGCCCAAGAGTCTCAGATTCCCTCAGGCATGACTCCTGAGGTAGTTATCAGACGCCCCATGGTTACACAGCCACCAATTGAAGGAAATTTGGATTGCATGGCAAGGCCATTCCACTCCGAACTCTCTTTTGACACAGCCACTTTTAGACTTCAGCCTGAGCTCAGGGATTCCTTCTGTCTGCTATAGAGGTATCATATGGAGCACTTGCTGACTCCCAGGGATTTTTTCTATCCCCGCGTGGCACTGGACTTCTATCAATCCATGACCACAAACCAGGTCCGGGATCCTACAGTCATCCACTTCACCATAGACGGACGCGATGGTGTTCTGGGAGCCCGACATATAGCAAAGGCACTCCATATTCCTTATGAGCCAGCACGTCTAGAGGATTTTCGAGTCTAGACTCATCCTGCACAGAGCAACATAGTTCATACTCTGTCCAGAGGGGCATCCTTACGCCACTATATCTTGAGAAAGGAGCTCCCTCCCAGCATGTTCTTCATTGATGCACTCCTGCGCCATAACATCTTTCCACTTCACCATTGGGTGCAGAGGAGAGGAGTTTTGCTGGAGGCATTGTTTAGGATATCTGAGGGATACTTCTTTGGCCCTCATCATCTCATCATGGCTGCTCTTCTGTACTTTGAAGAGAAGGTCCATAGGAAGAAGCTACTCCGAGCGGATGCTATTCCACTTCTCTTTCCCAGATTGTTATGCCAGATATTGGAGCACTTGGGATACCCAGCAAAGCCTCAGCTTGAGCGTAGAAGCATTTGTCGAGAGATATTCACTCTCGACAGATGGACGGGTATGATAGCCTATGGTGCAGACCAGGAAGCCCCAGTTGGACTAGAGCATCCAGACAAGCCAGAGGAGCCAGTTGAGATACTAGCTGACACTCTACCACCTGCCCTTACAGTGGCCTCTACTAAGCATATACCTAAGGTTGCACCCTCTGCTCCTCAGGCCACACCACAGACTCCCCCTGTTATTCCACCCATAGCAATGCCGTCTCCTTCATCTGAGGCTAGGATTGCTATACCCATTATCGAGTATAGAGGCCTATGCCGCCCTTTTCAAGCATTGACCACTTCTCAGAGCTTCCTCACTCAGCAGATGATAGCTCTTCGTGCTCATCAGGAGCAAATTATCTCCACTCAGACCCAGCACACTGCCATCCTGAGGCAGATTCAGCATCATCTGGGTATTTTATCGACTCCTAAGCATGCCACTCCTAGCCCATCAGAGCCATCACAGGCTCCTCATTTCGTCGATCAGCCTATGCCTCTTGAGGAGCTGATTACATGAGAGACAGAGCCAGCTGAGCCATCATCTCCACATCATCCTCCAGCCACCATCTGATCATTTTCATAGTTTCCTTTATATTTCCTTTATGTATTTCGTTTATGTATGTCCTTTTTGAAATCCCATGCTTTTGGTATCATATATTGGGATTACTTGTATTACTTGTTCTCCATTTTGTACTTACATGAATTGAAGTAATACAAGTCTATCACTTTTTTTATCACTCTTAGCATTATTTTATTTTATTTCCTCTACTCATATCTTTTATTGTTTTTGAAACATGTGGTTTCTTCAATCAATACTTGAAATTGATATCACTCAGGAGGTACCACTTCCTCCCTAATCTCAATCGCTCATGTCACATTGAGGACAATGTTCAGCTTGGTTGGGGGGAGAGTTGAGGAAGGAAGTTTTTGTTATTTATGCTAAGTTATTTTGATAATTTAAGTGATTTTTGTTTAATTTTAAAATTTTTTAAAGTTTTTTATTCTACTCTCCATAGTTATTAAGGAAAAATTTTCAAATTGAAATGGGAGAAATTGAATTTTTGTTTTTCACTTGACTTAGAGTTTGTATTATGCTTACTAAAATTGATGAATTGTTGAAGCTTCTATTGAATTCAAGCTTAGTTCTTCCACTTTAAGCTATTCACTCACTGTGCACAATAGATTCCGATTATAAGATGAGAAACTATTTCCCTCTTGACTTAGGAAAATTTAGACTTGGTATCTTTGACCTTATTTTAATAGTGTTGGGACACCTTATAAAAGGCCAATGAGCCTTTGAAAAAGAAAAAGAAAAGAAAGAGAAAAATGTTTGCTTGCCTTGAAACCCGAGCAAGGTCTGAGGAGTATATGGTGAAAACATTTAAAGCCTGGTGCCCTAAGCCTTAATTGGTTGGGAGTCACCGACCTCAATGCTCGTTACAAGGGTGAATAGGTGGAGTTTAACATACTTTAGGTGCTTCGGTATTAAAATTCATTCTCAAAAGTCCGGGGTAAAATCCGAGGAGTTAGTGGTTGAAAGATCCTTAAAGCTTGATGCCCTAAACCTTAATTGGTTGGGAGTCATCGATGGACCCACGTTACATGGACAATTTAGAAAAGAATACCCTTAAGCCTTGTACTCCTACAATGAAAAAAAATTGTGAAACAAAAGGGTGCGTTCTTAGCCTATTAAATTTGGTCAGTTTGCTAAGTGTTGAAAAAGAGCTAGGTTGGGGGGAGAGATTAGTTCAACATACTATATTCGGAAACTATGAACTAACACTTAGATTTTTGTGGAAGAGTAAGGTTTGGTCATTTGGAAGTGGAAATGATTTTAAAGCTTCAATTTGCATAATGCCTCCTCTTTATGAATTGTGATTAGCAAATTATTTGATAACTCTTGTTGAAATTTGAGTTTATATTTCTTTAATATTCCATGTGAGAGTTTGATCATCATGCCACTTAAAATTTTTTGGAAGTGATAAGCATGATCTTGTAAAGTATATTACTTTTTAGTTTTCTTTTTCTCTCCTCCATTGCTAAGGGACTAGCAATATGTCGGTTGGGGGGAGTGATTACTACTCAAAAAGTGCTATTTGATAGCTTGTAATTAACTCTTTTAAACACTTTTGAGTAGTACTTATTACCTTTTAACTCAATTAACATATTAAGGACCTTTGCAATCATTTCTAATCAAATTGTGTAAGTTTTGGTGTTTTGTTAGTAATTTGATCACCAAAGCAATCTGAGATTGAGGAGAGTTCTTTGGAATCCATGGCAAAGCAATTGGAAGCTCATTAACATGAAAAACTAAAGCTTTGAAGCTTTGGAGTCCTTTGCCATAAGCAAATCATGAATGAAATGAGGGAAATCAAAGAGAGAAATCTACCATGAAGCATTCAAAAGGACAGCCACTTTCAGCCACTTTTGGAGCACTTTCTGGAGCTCAATTTATGCATACTATATGTTGTTTCGAAGCTTAGGAAGTCAGAAATCCAATGCTTCAAACGGTGCACAATTCAGAGCTGAAATGAAGGAGTTAGAGCCATTGGAAGCCGATCACACCAAGCTGAAGGCCAATTTCGCAGGCTGCAAAATCACAAGAGGATGGCTGCGAAATCAGCCTTTGGCTGCGAAATGGTGTCCTTCATGCTGTGAAAGTTCGCAGCCATCTTGCACGCCCGAGAAATTCTCCTGAAGCTTCCCGATATTTGCGACCGACATTTTTTAGATTTTTTGCTTTGGATATTTGATGTCTAAATCCCCATTATCTCCTTGTAATCCACCTATCATAGGATTCCTTAGTCTTTAAGCAAGAACAAAGGGTAATTAGCCTCATATATATTGTTTGTAATTTCCATTACAGAGGGAGGTCGGGGAGCTTGTTCTTAGGGACATCCTTTGTATAGTTTTGAAAGGAAGTAAAATACTAAGCCTTTGCTCTGCCTTACCTTCTCATTTTGATTGTATTATGTTTATTTATTTTTTCTTACTAGACAAACAAGCTCTGAGGATGTTTCCTCAGAGAATGAGTGGCTAGGCTTTTAGTTCCTTGGAGCTAAGGTTGCCAGGTAAGGCCCCAAATGCAAGAATTGGTAGTTTTGTTGTTTCAACCATTAATGAAGAGAAAGTGTGACCCATTAATGATTTATATGTTTTTAGTTAACTTAAAACACCTTCAATTCACCTGATCCAACACTTGGTAAGGTAAGTGATCTCCGTCCATGGAGATGCACTAGTTTATCTTTTGCGAGCTTTTGGGAGGTGACTTGAAAGTAGGATTTTCTAGAATTGCCAACACTTGGTAAGCTTTTGGACTCTAAGGAGACATCCATTAGTTATCTCTTGTGAGATTGAGAAGGGAAGTCCAAGGTTAATGATCACTTTGAATGGCAAATGCTAGGTGAGAGGCACGAGCCATTGCAAGTTGCATCAGTGAGAGGGAATTAGTGCTGAAATCCATTAAAGGGAAACATCTATACAATACCGGTTAGAGAATTAACTTTATGTTAATTCTCTAATGCGGGGAAAAGATGCAAGTGACCGGAGCTCTGTTTTTTTATGAGGAGCCTCCCCTGTGAACCTAAAACTCCAAGGAATGCTTTTCTTCATAAGTAATTTCCATTACTTTCTTTTTAGTTAGCTTAAAACAAATCATTTTTCAACCAAAGTTTATGTTTTCTTCTTAAGCTAACCTTGAAATGAAAAAACACCAATTTAACTTTAAATTGGTATCAGTTGTAAGTTGAAAACCCTTCCCAGTGAATGATCTTAGAGCCACTATGCTATATTAGCTAAAGCTATCCTAATGCAAGGTGATATAGGTTATAAATTTTGTTGATTACTCCCTTCTGAGGACCACAATCAAGGAACACCAGTTGGACACGAATCAAATGGCACCACTGTCAGGGACCATTGAGAGGACATGAATCAGCTAAGACACCAATTGGGAATGAATCAAACATGAAAGACTCCGGGTCATGAGCTTAAGGCTCTAGATCCTATGAATAGCTCAGGGCTATCAAAGACATGAAAGACTCCATGTCGTGAGATTAGGGGTCTAGATTCTATGAACAACTTAATGTTGTGGATGATATGAATGACACTAGGTTGTGAGCTCAAGGCCCTAGATGCAATGAAGAATGTTGGGTTGTGGTTGACATGAAAGACTATGGGTCGTGAGCTCAGAGCTCTAGATGCTATGAAGAGTTGAAGGTTGTGGATGACCTTAGCCACCCTTGGTCTTGAGGTCACAACTATTGGTTGTGGTTGATATGAACGACTCTGGGTCATGAGCTCAAGGATTTAGGTGTTATGAACAACTCAGGGTTGTCAATGACATGAAAGACTTTAGGTCATGAGCTTAGGACTATAGATTCTATGAGCAACTCGGAGTTGTGGATAACGTGAACAACTCTGAGTCATGAGCACAGGTACCTAGATGTAATGAACAACTCTAGGTAGTGGTTGACATGAAAGAATTTGGGTCATGAGCTTTGAGTTTTAGATGTTATGAACAACTCAGTCTTATGGACAACATGAACCACTCTATGTTTTGAGATCAAAGCTCTAGATGCTATGAGCAGCTTTAGGCTGTGGTTAACATGGTCGACTTTGGGTCATCAGTTCAAGCCTCTAGATGCTATTAACAACTCAGGTTATTGATGACATGAAGTACACTATTTCATGACCTGAGAGCTCTAGATGCTATGAACAACTTTAGGTTGTTGACATATGTGACTCTAGGTTGTGTGCTCAAAGCTCTTGATGTTATGAACAGCTTAGGCCTATCGATGACATGAAAGACTACGGGTCATGAGCTTAGAGCTCTTGATGGTATGAATAGCTTAGTGTTTTGGATGACATGAGCCACTTTGTGTATGAATAACTCAGGGCTTTAGATGCTATGAATAGCTCTGGGTTGGGGTTAACCTAGACAACTCTGAGTCATGAGTTTAGGGCTTTATATACTAATAACAACTCCAGATTATGGATAACATGAGCTACTCAAGATCGTTAGCTCAGGATCTATAACAGCTCTAGGTTGTGGTTAACATGAAGGACTACAGGTCGTGTGCTTAATGTTATTTATGCTATGAACAACTTAGGGCTATTAATGATATGAAAGACTATGGGTCATGAGCTCAAGGCTCTTGATCCTATGAACATCTCAGGGTTGTGGATGACAAGAGCTACTCTAAGTCATGATCTCATGTCTCTAAATGCTATGAACAACTAAGGTTTGTGGATGACATGAGCTCATCTCAGTCGTCAGCTTAGGGCTTTAAACGTTATGAACAGCCCTGGATTATGGTTGACGAGAATGACTCCGGGTCATTAGCTTAAGGTTATAGATGCTATGAACAACTTAGGACTATTGATGACATGAGCTACTTTGGGTTGTGAGCTCAAGCCTCTAGATGTGATGAATAGCTCTAAGCAGTGGTTGAGATGAACAACTCCAGGCCATGAGCTCAAGGCTTTAGATGCTATGAAAATCTGAAGGCTATGGATGACATGAACGAATCTAGGTCGTCAACTAAAGGCCCTAAATGTAATGAACAACTCTAGGTTTTGGTTGATATGAAAGACTTCGGGTCATGAGCTCATGACTCTAGATGCCATGAATAGCTCAAGGCTATAGATGAAATGCGCCACTCTAGGTCTTAAGCTTAGGGCTCTAGATGCTATGAATAGCTTTAGGTTGTGGCTAGCATGAATGACTCTAGGTTGTAAGCTTTGGGCTTTAGATGTTATGAATAGCTTAGGGCTGTCAATGACATTACCCACTTTGGGTCGTGAGCTTGTTTTGGATGCTATGAACAACTTTGGGCTATGGTTGACATGAACGACTCCAGGCCATAAGCTCAGAACTCTAGATGTTATGCACAGCTCAGGGTTGTTGATAACATGAAAGGCTTTAGGTTGTGACCTAAGGGCTCAAGATTTTATGAAAACCCCAAGGTTATCGATGACATGAAAAACTCTATGTCATGAACTCAAATCTTTAGATTCTATGAATATCTTGGGGCTGTGGATGATACGAATGACTCTTCATCGTGAACTTAAGGCCCTAGATGCAATGAACAACTCTAGTTTCTAATTGAAATGAAAGACTCTAGGTCATAAGCGTAGAGCTGTAGATGCTATGAACAACTTAGGGTTGTTGATGACATGAGCCAGTTTAGGTCTTGAGCTTAGAGCTCTAGATGCTATTAACATCTCTAGGTTGTGGTTGACATGAATGACTCTAAGTCACTAGGTCAGGCCTTTAGATGCTATGAACAACTCAGGGTAGTTGATGACATGAGCCATTCTTGGTTGTGAGTTCAGGGCTTTAGATATTATGCACAACTTTGGATTATGGCTAACATGAACAACTCTGGGTCATGAGCTCAGGGCTCTACATGCTATGAAGTGCTCAGGGTTGTCGTGTACAAGAAAGACTCCAGGTCGTGAGCTCAGGACTCTAGATTCTATGAACTGCTCAAGGTTATGGATAACATGAATGACTTTGAGTCATGAGCTTAGGGCCCTAGATGTAATGAATAGCTCTAGGCTAGGGTTGACATGAAAGACTTCGGGTTATGAGCTCACAGCTTTAGATGCTACGAATAGCTTAGGGTTATGGATGACATCAGGCACTTTAGGTCTTGAGCTCAAGGCTCTAGATGCTATGAACAACTCTAGCCTATAGTTGAAATGAATGACTTTGATATGTGAACTCAACGCTCTAGGCACTTTAGGTCTTGAGCTCAAGGCTTTAGATACTATGAGAAATTGCAGACTGTGGTTGGCATGAACAATTTTGGGTTGTGGGCTTAGGGCTCTTCATGCTATGAATAACTCAGGGTTGTTAATGACATGAAAGACAATGGGTCATGAGCTAAGGGCTCTTAATACTATGAACAACTCAAAGTTGTGGTTGACATGAACGACTCTTGGTCTTGACCTCAGGGCACTAATTGCTATGAATAGTTGAGGGCTGAGGATAACATGGGCTACTTTGGGTCATGAGCTCAAGGCTCTAAATGTTATGAATAACATTGGGCAATGGTTGACATGAACAACTCTGGCTCGTGAGCTTAGGGCTTTATATGTTATGAACAAATTTACGTTATGGTTGACATGAATGACTCTTGGTCTTGAGCTCCGGGCTTAAGATTCTATGAATAGCTCAGAGTTGTGGATGACATGAACAACTCTGTGTCATGAGCTCAGGGCTTTCGATGTAAGGAAAAGCTCTAGGCTATGGTTAGAATGAAATACTCCCAGTTGTGAGCTCATGCCTCTAGAATCTATGAACAACTCAAGGTTATGGATGACATTCACCACTCTAGGTCTTAAGCTCAGGGTTTTAAATGCTATGAACAACTTTGGGTTGTGGCTGTCATGAATGACTCTAAGTCATGAGCTCTAGGCTCTAGATGCTCTTAATAGCTTAGGGTTATAGAAGGCATGAGGTACTTTAGGTCATGAGCTCAAGGCTCTAGATGCTATGAACAAATTTGGGCTATGGTTGAGACGAACAACTCTGGGTCGTGAGCTCATGGATCTTGATGCTATGAAAAAATTAGAGTTGTCAATGACATGACAGACTAAGGGTAATGGACTCAGCATTGTAGATACTATGAACAACTCAGGCTTATGGCTGATATGAACTACTCTCGATCGTGAGCTCAAGGCTCTAGTTGCTATGAGTAGCTAAGGATTGTGGATAACATGGGATACTTTGGGTTGTGAGCTCAAGGCTCTAAATACTATGAACAACATTGGGTTATGGTTGACATGAATGACTCCATGTCGTGAGCACATGGCTCTAGATGCTATGAACAAGTTAGGGTTATGGATGACATGGACGACTCTAAGTTATGAGGTCAGTGCTCTAGATTCTATGAACAACTCTACACTATGGTTGAAATGAATGACTACGGGTCGTGAGCCCAGGGCTCTAAATGCTATGAACAACATTAGGTTATGGCTAAAATGAATGAATCTAGGTTCTGAGCTTAGGGCTTTAGATGCAATTAACAACTCAAGGATGAAGATGACATGAGATACTCTAGTTCATAAGCTTAAGACACTAGATTATATGAACAGCTTTAGGTTATGGTTGACATAAATGACTCCTCATCCTGAGCTTAAGGCTTCAAATGCTATGAACAACTTAGGGTTGTCGATGACATGACCTAATTTGGGTCGTGAGCTCAAGGCTTTAAATGCTATGAACAACTTTAGGTTGTGGTTGACATGAATGACTCTAGGTCATGAACTCAGAGCTCTAGATGTTGTGAACAACTTAGGGCTATTGATGACATGAAAGACTCTAGGTCGTGAGCTCAAGGCTCTAGATGCTATGAATACTCAAGGCTGCTGATGACATCAGTCATTCTAGGTCTTGTACTTAAGGCTCAAGATGCTATGAACAACTTTAGGTTTTGGTTGACATGAACGACTCTAGGTCATGAGCTTAGGGCTCTTGATTCTATGAACAACTCAGGGTTGTTGATGACATGAAAGACTATGGGTCATGAGCTTAGGGTTCTAGATACGATGAACAACTCAAAGTTGTGGATGACATGAATGACTTTGGGTCCTGAGCTTAAGGCCCTAGATGGAATGAACATCTCTAGGCTATGGTTGGCATGAAAGACTCTGAGTTGTGAGCTCATGGCTCTGCATGCTATGAATAACTCGGGACTATGGATGACATTAGCCACTCCAGGTCTTTAGCTCCAGGCTCTAAATGCTATGAACAACTTTAGGTTGTGGTTGACATGAACGAATCCGAGTTGTGAGCTCTAGGCTTTAGAAGCTATTAATAGCTCAGGGTTGTTGAAGACATGAGGTACTCTAGGTCATGAGCTCAGGGCTCTAGATGCTATGAACAACTTAGGGCTACGGTTGAGATGAATGACTCGGGGTTGTGAGCTCAAGGCTCTTGATGCTAAGAACAAATTACAGTTGTTAATAACATGAAAGACTATGGGTCATGAGCTCAACGTTGTAGATACTATGAACAACTCAGGGTTATGGTTGACATGAACAAATCTTGATCATGAACTCAAGCCTCTAGTTTCTATGAACAAAAAAATTCCAATCGTCACTTGGCTTCTCATTTAAGCTTTTTAAATTCCAAATTTTCATTTTAAACCGGTCATTTGCCTTGCAAAAACCTCCCTTGGGTGCGAAATAGGAGCCAGACCAGAGCACCATTTCCAGAGGACTTCCATCTAAGCCCAAGCCACGCGCGCATCTCCGGCCACCCTCTCTAAGTCAGCCATGGCAAACACCCGAGGAGCCAAAATCTTGTCTCCTTCAGGCTGCCCCAAAGCACCAAGAGAGGCCCTTGTGCAAGGCTCCATGACTGAGCCTTCACAGCCACTGGCTGTTCCACCTTTAGTAGAGGACGCGCCTTTGAGTTCTCATTCGAGGCGATATGAGACGAGGAGACCACCCACCACACTCAGGGCAAGCTCCTCTCGTGCCAAAAAGTCAACTAGTGGTCCCTCTAAGAAGAAAGCAAGGGTATCAGCACCACTTGAGCCATCAGAGCCTTCATCAAAGCCTCAACCGCCTCAGTTGCCTGCCACCGAGTCTCAGATTCCCTCTAGGATGACTCCTGAGGTGGTTATCAGGCGGCCCATGGTCACTCAGCCACCCATTGAGGGTAATTTGGATTACTGGGCTAGGCCATTCCATTTCGAGCTTTGCTTTGACAGAGCTACCTTCAGGCTTTAGCCACAACTCAGAGATTCCTTCCATCTGCTGTAGATGTACCATATGGAGCACCTGATGACTCCCAGGGATTTCTTCTATTCCTGTGTAGCATTAGACTTTTATCAGTCTATCACTACACATTGCGTCCGGGATCCTATTGTCATCCACTTCACCATTGACGGACGCCATGGTATCTTGGGAGCAAGACATATAGTAGAGGCCCTCCGCATTCCTTACGAGCCAACACGTCCAGAGGATTATCGAGTCTGGGCTCATCCTTCTCAGAGTGACATGGTTCATATACTGTCTAGAGGGGCATCCACACGCCCCTATCTGTTGAGGAAGGAGCTCCCCCCCAACATGTTCTTTATAGATGCACTCCTGCACCATAACATCTATCCACTTCAGCATATGGTGAAAAGGAGAGGAACTTTGCTAGAGGCATTGTTCAGGATATCCGAGGGATTTTTCTTTGGCCCTCATCATCTCATTATGGCCGCTCTTCTGTACTTTGAAGAGAAGGTCCATAGGAATAAGCTGCTCAGAGCGGATGCCATTCCACTTCTATTCCCGAGATTGCTATGTTAGATTTTGGAGCACTTGGGATATCCATCTAAGCCTCAGCTTAAGTGCAAACGCATTTACCGAGAGATATTCACTCTCGAAAAATGGACGAGTATGACAACTTATGATGTAGAGCCAGGAGCCCCAGCTGGACCATAGCATCCAAAGATTCCACATCCAGAGCATCCAAAGGAGCCACAGTCGGTTGAGATACCAGTTGACATGAGAGCACCTGCCCCTACAGTTCCCTCTATAGGACCTATGCCTGAGATTGAACCCTCTGCTCCTCCTGCCACACCAAGGACTCCACCAGTTGTACCATCTACATCAGAGCCTCCTCCTCCATCTGAGTCTAGGATCGCCATATCCATTTCCGAGTTCAGAGGCCTATGTCACACTTTGCAGACATTGACCGCTACCCAGAGCATCCTGACTCAGCAGATGACAGCTCTACGTGCCCATCAAGAGCAGATTATCGCCACCCAAACCCATCATACTGCTATCCTTAAGCAGATACAACAGCATTTGGGTATTCCATCGCCTCCTGAGCACGTTATTCCTATGCCATCAGAGTCTACAGATCCATAAAGGCCCCTTCTCTAACAAAGCAGAATGCCCCTTGAGGAGCCGACTACAGGAGAAATAGAGCCATCCATCCCGAGCATTCCGACCTCTATAGTCGAGCCATCATCTCCACATGATCGTCCCACCACTATCTGATCATTTACATAGTGTAGAACTTATAATCCTATGTTTTTTATGTTTTATATATTGGGATTGGTTATATTACTTGTTTTGCTCTATAGTGTACTTTCTTGAAGTAATACAAATCTATCATTTTTTTTTTAGTATTCTTGGCATAATTTTATTTTAGTTCCTCTACTCATATCTTTTATTATTTTTGAAACATGTGGTTTCTCCTATTCTACTTGAACTCCATGTCCCTCAGGAGGTACCACTTCCTCCCTGTTTTTCAATCGCTCTTGCCACATTGAGGACAATGTTCAGGTTGGTTGGGGGGAGAGTTGAGGAAGGAAGTTTTGTTATTAATGCTAAGTTATTTTGGTAATTTAGTTGCTTTTTGCTTAATTTTTAATTTTTTTTTAAAGTTTTTATTCTACTCTCCATGGTTATTAAGGAAAAATTCTCAAAATAAAATGAGAGAAATTGAATTTTTGTTTTTCACTTGGCTTAGAGTTTGTATTATGCTTACTAAAGTTGATGAATTGTTGAAACTTCTTGAATTCAACCTTAGTTCTTCTACTTTAAGTTATTCACACACTGTGCACAATAGTTTCTGAGTATAAGATGAAAAACTATTTCCCTCTTGACTTAGGAAAATTTTAGACTTGGTACCTTTGACCTCATTTAATAGTGTTGGGACACCTTATAAAAGGCTAATGAGCCTTTGAAAAAAAGAGAGAAAGAAAAATGTTTCCTTACCTTGAAACCCGAGCAAGGTCTGAGGGGTATATGGTGAAAATCTTTAAAACCTGGTGCCTTAAGCCTTCGTTGGTTGGGAGTCACCGACCTCAATGCTCGTTACAAGGGTGAATAGGTGGAGTTTAACATACTGTAGGTGCTTAGGTATTGAAATGCATTCTCAAAAGTCCGGGGTAAAATCCGAGGAGTTAGTGGTTGAAAGATCCTTAAAGCTTGATGCCCTAAACCTGAATTGGTTAGGAGTCATCGATGGACCCCGTTACATGGAGAAGTTAGAAAAGAATACCTTTAAGCCTTGTACTCCTACAATGAAAAAAAAAGTGAAATAAATGAGGTGCGTTCTTAGCCTATTAAATTTTGTCAGTTTGCTAAGTGTTGAAAAAGAACTAGGTTGGGGGGAGATATCAGTTCAGCATACTATATTAGGAAACTATCAAGTAACACTTAGATTTTTGTGGAAGAGCAAGGTATGGTCCTTTGGAAGTGGAAACGATTTTAAAGCTTCAATTTGCATAATGCCTTCTCTTTATCAATGGTGTTTAGCAAAGTTTTTGATAACTCTTGTTGAAATTTGAGTTTATATTTCCTTAATGTTCCATGTGGGACTATGATCATCATGCCACTTAAAATTTTTTGGAAGTGATAAGCATGATCTTGTAAAGTTTATTACTTTTTAGTACTTTTTATTTTTCTTTTTCTCTCCTTCATTGCTAAGGGACTAGCAATATGTCGGTTGGGGGGAGTGATTACCACTCAAAAGGTGCTATTTCATAGCTTGTAATTAACTCTTTTAAACACTTTTGAGTAGTAGTTATTACCTTTTAACCCAATTAACATATTAAGGACCTTTGCAATCAATTCTAATCAAATTGTGTTAAGTTTTGGTGTTTTGATAGCTTTTTGATCACCAAAGAATCTAAGATTGAGGAGAGTTATTTGGAATCCATGGAAAAGCAATGGAAAGCTCAGAAACATGAAGAATAGAAGCTTTAAAGTCCTTTGCCATAAGCAAATCCGGAATGCAAGGAGGGGAAGCAAAGAGAAATCTAACATGAAGCATTCTAGATGACAGTCATGTCAGCCACTTTTGGAGCATTTTCTAGAGTCCAATTTATGCATGCTATATTTCATTTTGAAGCTCAGGAAGTCAACAATCCAATGCTTTAAACGGTGCATGATTCGGAGTTGAAATGAAGGAGTTACAGTCATTGCAAGCAGATCACTCCAAGCTGAAGGAAGATTTTTGCATGGCTACGAAATCAGCCTTTTGCTGCGAAAATCTTGTCCTTTTGCTGCGAAATTTTTGCAACCATTTTGCACAGTGCACGGGTGTTCTCCTGAAGCTTCCCGATATTTGCGACCGACATTTTGAGATTTTTTGCTTTAGATATTTGATGTCTAAATTCCCAAACTCTCCTTGTAACCCACCTATCATAGGATTCCTTAGTCTTTAAGCAAGAACAAAGGGTAAATTAACCCATATTTAATGGTTATAAGTTTCCTCAGAGGAGGGAAGATGGATGACAAATAATAGGGCTTGTACACAGATGTTTTGTATAGTTTTTGAAAGGAAGTAAAATTAAGAGTTGAAATGAAGGAAATCACAAGGTGCTCGCTACGAAATCAGCCTTTGGCTGGGAAATGGAGACCTTCAGCTTGCGAAATTTCGCAACCCATCTTGCATGCCTACGAAATCCTCCTGAGTGCTTCCAGATATTTGTGACCAACTCTTTTAGATTTTTTCTTCAGATATTTGTTGTTTAAATTCCCATTCTCTCCTTGTAATCCACAAATCATAGGATTCCTTAGTTAATAAGTAAGAACTAAGGGGTGAATAACCTCATATATATAGTTTGTAATTTTCTTTACACAGACATCTCGGGAGCTTGTTCTTAGAAACCAACCTTTTGTATAGTTTTGAAGGAAGTAATATACAGAGCTTTGCTCTGCCTTACCTACTCACTTTGATTGTATTTGTCTTACTAGCCAAACAAGCTCTGAGGATGTTTCCTCAAAGAATGAGTGGCTAGACTTTTTGTCTCTTGGAGCTAAGGTAGCTGGGTAGGTGCCGAATGCAAGAATTGGAAGTTTTGTTGTTTCAGCTTTTAATGAAGAGAAAGTGTGACCCGTTAATGGTTTCTACCTTTTTAGTTAACTTAAAACGCCTTTAAATCACCTGGGCCAACACTTGGTAAGGCAAGTGATCTCCGTCCATTGAGATGCATTAGTTTATCTCTTGTGAGCCTTTGGGAGGTGATTTGAAGGTAGGATTTTCTAGAATTGCCAATACTTGGTAAGCTTTTGGACTCTAATGAGACATCCATTTGTTATCTCTTACGAGCTTGAGAAGGGAAATCCAAGGTTAATGATCACCTTGAATGGTAAATGCTAGGTGAGAGACATGAGCCATTGCAAGATGAATCAATGAGAGGGATTTAGTGTTGAAATCCATAAAAGGGAAGCATCTGTACCACACCGGTTAGAGAAATAACTATATGTTAATTCTCCAATGCGAGGAAAAGATTCAAGTGACCGAAAGTCTGTTTTTGTATTAGGAGCCTGACCCTAGTGATCCTAAAACTCCAAGAAACACTTTTCTTTATAAGTAATTTCTGTTACTCTATTTTTAGTTAGTTTAAAACCAATCCTTTTTAAACCAAAGTTTATGTTTTCTTTTGAAGCTAACCTTGAAATGAAAAAGCATCAATTTAACTTTGAATTATTATTAGTTGTAAGTTGAAAACCTTTCCTAGTGAACAATCCTAGAGCCACTATGCTATACTAGTTGAGCCTATCCTAGTACATGGTGATATAGGTTATAAATTTTGTTGATTACTCCTATCTGAGGACCAAAACCAAGGTACACCAACTGGGCACAGAATCGGTTACGAGCTCAAGTCTTTAGATTCTATGAACAACTTAAGGTTGTTGTTGACATGAAAAACTCTGGGACATGAGTGCAATGCTCTACAAGGAATGAACAACTCAGGGTTATGATTGACATGAACGACTATGAGTCGTGAGCTCAGGGCTAAAGATGCTATGAAAAATTCAGGGTTATGGATGGCATGAACAACTCCAGGTCATGAGCTCCGGGCTCTAGATGCTATTAACAACTAAAGGTTGTTGATGATATGAACAACTTTGGGTCATGAGCTTAGGCCTCTAGATTCTATTAACAGCTAAGGGATGTGGTTGACATGAATAACTTCGATTTGTGAGCTTAGGGCTCTAACTGCTATACATAACTTAAGGTTGTTGATGACATGAAAGACTTTGGGTCATCAACTTAAGGCTCTACATGCTATACACAAGTCTAGGCTATCGATGACATGAAAGAGTCCAGGTCGTGAGCTTAGGGCTCTTGATACTATGAACAACTTAGGCTTATGGATGACATGAATGACTCTAGATCGTGAGCTTAAGGCTCTAGACTCTATGAATAGCTCAGGGCTGTAGATGACATGCACTACTCTAATTCATGATCCTAAGGCTTTGGATGCTATGAATAGCTCAAAGTTCTAGATTATATGAATGACTCGAGATCCTGTGAGCTTAGTCATCTAGATGTTATAAACCACTTATGGTGTGGATGATATGAACGATTTTGTATTATGAGCTCAAGCCTTTAAATGCTAGGAACTACTTAGGGTTATGGAAGATATAAACAACTTCTAGTAGTGAGCTCAAGGTTTTAGATGCTATGAACAACTAAGGGTTGTAATTGACATGAACGACTCTAGGTCATGAGCTTAGGCCTCTAGATTCTATGAACAATTGAGGATTCTAGTCGACATGAAAGACTTTGACTCGTGAGCTTAAGGCTTTAGATGCTATGCACATCCTAAGGTTGTAGATTACATGAAAGACTCTTGGTCATGAGCTGAGGGCTCTAGATTCTATATACAGGTATGAGCTTTCGATGACATGAAAGACTCGAGGTTGAGAGGTCAGGGCTCTAAATGATATGAATAGTTCAAGGTTGTGGTTGACATAAACGACTCCAAGTTGTGAGCTCAAGACTTTAGATATAATGAACAACTAAGAGTTGTGGATGATATGATCGAGACAGGATCCTGTGAGCTCAAGCCTTTAGATGTTATGAACCGCTAAGGGTTATGGATGATTTGAATGATTCTTCATCATGAGCTCAAGCCCTTAGATCCTATGAACTCGTTAGTGTTATGGATGAAACGATTCTGAGTCATGAGCTCAGGGCTCTAGATACTATGAATCTCTTAAGGCTATGGATGACATGAGCTACTCCGGGTCATGAGCTTAGGGATTTGGATGATATGAACAACTTAGGATCCCATGAGCTCAATTCTCTAGATGCTATGAATCGCTTAGGGTTATGGATGAAATGAATGATTCTACTCCCCGAGCTCAAGCCTCTAGATGTTATGAATTGCTCAGGGCTATGAAAGACATGAAAGACTCAGAGTCATGATCTCAGGGCTCTAGATGCTATGAAAAGCTCAAGGTTGTGGCTGACATGAACATCTCTGCGTCGTGAGCTCAAGGCATTGGATGCTCTTAACAACTCAAGGCTATGGATGACATGACCAACTCAGGGTTATAAGCTCAAAGCTTTAGATATTATGAATAGCTTAAGGTAGTGGTTGAAATGAAAGACTCTGGGTTCTGAGCTTAGGGCTTTAGAAGGTATGAACAACTCAAGGTTGTGAATGATATGAATGACTTAGGATCCCGTAAGCTTAGGTCTATAGATGCTATGAACTACTCTAGGTTGTGGATGATTCAAACAATTCTGTGTCATGAGCTTAAGCCACAGGATGTTATGAACTACTTAAGATTGTGGAAGATATGAATGACTTTAGGTCATGAGCTCAGGGCTCTAGATGCTATGAACAACTTAGGACGGTAATTAACATGAACAACTTCGGGTAGTGAGCTAGAGGCTCTAAATGCTACTAACAAGTTAGTGTTGTGGATGGCATGAACTACTCTGGGTCATGGGCTCAGGCCTTTAGATTCTATGAACAACTCAAGCCTGTGGTTGACATCAAAGACTCTTAGTCGTGAGCTTAGGGCTCTAGAAGTTATGCACAACTTAAGGTTATCAATGACAAGAAAGACTATAGGTCGTGAGTTGAGGGCTCTAGATGCTATACACAGGTTAGAGTTGTTGATGACATGAAAGACTCTGGGCCGAGAGCTCAGGACTCTAGATACTTTGAACAACTCAAGGTTGTGGTTGACATGAACGACTTTGGATTGTGAGCTAAAGGCTTTAGATTCTATTAATAACTCTAGGCTATGGATGACATGAGCTACTCTAGGTCATGAGACCAAAGCTCTAGATGCTATAAAGAGATTAGAGTTGTGGATTATATGAATGACTCAGGATCCCATGAGCTTAAGCCTCTAGACGCTATGAACTGCTCAGGGTTGTGGATGATATGAATGATTATGCTTCATGAGTTGAAGCTTCTAAATGATATTAACTGCAAACGGCTGTGGATGACATGACCAACTTCGGGTTGTGAGCTCAAGGTTGTAGATGCTATTAAAAACTTAGGGTTGTGGATAGGATGAATGACTCTAGTTCATTAGCTCAAGCCTCTAGATTCTATGAACAACACAAGGTTGTGGTTGACAAGAAAGACTTTGAGTCATGAGATCATAGCTTTAAACGCTATCCATAACTTACGATTGTTGATGACATGAAAGACTCCAGGTCGTGAGTTCAAGGCTCTAGATATTATGAACATCTCAGGGTTATGGTTGACATAAACAACTCTAGGTCATGACCTCAAGGCTTGAGATGCTATGAACAGCTTAAGGTCATGGTTAACATGAACAACTATGAGTCGTGAGCTTAGGGCTTTAGATACTATGAACAACTCAAGTTTGTAATTGTCATGAACGACTCTAGGTTATGAACTTAAGGTTCTAGATGGTATTAACAACTTAGGGGTTGTGGATGACATGAATGACTCTGGGTCATGAGCTTAGGTCTCTAGATTCTATGAACAACTCAAGGTTGTGGTTGACATGAAAGACTCCAAGTCATGAGTTTAGAGCTCTAGATCCTATGCACAAGTTAAGGTTATCGATGACATTAAACACTCCAGGTCATGAGCTTAGGGCTCTACATGCTATACCCATGTCTGGGTTGTTGATGACATGAAAGAGTCTAGGTTGTGAGCTCGGGGCTCTTGATACTATAAACAACTCAGGGTTGTGGATGACATAAATGACTCTAGGTCGTGAGCTCAAAGCTCTAGATGCTATGAACAGCTTAGAGCTTTGGATGACATGCTACATTCTAGGTCCTGATCTTAGGGCTTTGGATGTTGTGAACAACTCAGAGTTATTGATTATATGTAGGACTTGGGATCCTATGAGCTCAGACCTTTTGATGATATAGATCGCTTAGGGCCATGGATGATATGAACAATTTTGCATCATGAGCCCAAGCCTCTAGATGCTATGAACTGCTCAGGGTTATGGAAGATTTGAATGACTCTGGGTTTTGATCTCAAGGCTTAGATACTATGAACAAATCAAGGTTGTTGTTGACATGAACGACTCTAGGTCGTGAGCTCAAGGCACTAGATGCTATGACAAACTGAGAGTTGTGGATGACATGAATGACTTTGGGTTATGAGTTCAGGGCTCTAGATACTATGAACAACTCAGGGTGGTGGTTGACATGAAGGACTCTAGGTGATGAGCTTACGACTCTAAAAGCTACGAACAACTCATAGTTGTGGATGATATGGATGACTTGGGATCCCATGAGCTTAGGCCTTTAGATGTTATGAACCACTCTAGGTTGTGGATGATATGAATGATTCTGGGCATGGAAGACATGAACGACTCCAAGTTATGAGCTCGGGACTCTAATTGCTACTAACAAACCAGGGTTGTTGATGATATGAACAACTCTTGATCATGGGATCAGGCCTCTAGAATTTATGTAAAGATCAAGGTTGTGGTTGACATCAAAGACTCCTAGTTATGAGCTTAGAGCTCTAGATTTTATGCACAACTTAAGGCTATTGATTACATGAAAGACTCCGAGTCATGAGCGGAGGGCTCTATATTCTATACATAGGTCAGGGTTGTCGATGACATGAAAGACTCTGAGTCAAGAGCTGAGGACTCTAGATTCTATGAACAGTTCAGGGTTGTGGTTGTCATGAATGACTCTGGGTTGTGAGCTTAAGATTCTAGATGTTATGAACAACTCTCCACTATGGATGACATGAACTACTCCTGGTCGTAAACCTAGGGCTCTAGATGCTATGAAGAGCTTAGAGTTGTGTATGATATGAATGACCCGGGATCCTTTAAGCTTAAACCTCTAGATCTTATGAATTGCTCAGAGTTGTGGATGATGTAAATGATTCTCCATCATGAGCTCAAGCCTCTAGATGATATGAACTACTAAGGCTATTGATGACATGAACGACTCTAGGTCATGAGCTCAGGGCTGTAGATGCTATCAACAACTCAAGGTTGTGAATAACATGAATGAATCTAGTTCATGAGAGCAGTACTCAAGATTCTATGAACAAATCAGGGTTGTGGTTGACAAGAAAGACTCTGAGTTGTGAGCTTAGGGTTGTAGATGCTATGCACAACTTAAGGCTATTGATGACAAGAAAGACTCCAAGTCATGAGTTTAGGGCTCTAGATGCTATGAACAGCTTAGGGCTATGGTTGACATGAAAAATTTCAGGTCATGAGCTCAGGTCTCTTAATGCTATTAACAACGGAGGGTTGTTTTTTTACATGAATGACTTTGTGTCTCGAGATCAAGGCTCCAGATGATATGAACTACTTAGGGTTATGATTAACACGAAGGACTCGGGGTCATGAGCTCAAGGTTGTAGATGCTATGAACAATGTAGGTTTGTTGTTGACATGAAGACTCCAGGTCATGAGCTTAGGGCTCTAGATGCTTTTAACAACTCAATATTGTGGATGACATAAATAAGACTAGTCATGAGATGAGGCCTTAAGATTCTCTGAATAGCTTAGGATTGTGGTTGACATAAAAGAGTCCATGTCATGAGCTAAGGGTTGTAGATGTCATATAAAAAGTCTGGGTTATCGATCACATGAAAGACTCTGGGTTATGAGTTGAGGGCTCTAGATTCTATGAACAACTTAGGTTTGTGGATGACATGAATGAATCTGGGTCATGAGCTCCAAGCTCTATATACTATACATAACTCAGGGTTGTGGTTGACATGAAATACTTCGGGTTGTGAACTTAGGGCTCTAGATGCTTTGAACAACTTAGAGCTATGAACTGCTTAAGGTTGTAGATGACATGAATGACTTTGGGTCATGATCATATGGCTCTAGACTTTATAAACTGATCATTATGCTAGTTGACATGAGTAACTCTGGGTCATGAGTTGAAGGCTGTAGATGCAATATACACCTCTGGGTTGTTGTTGACATGAATGACTTTAGGTCTTGAGCTCAATCCTTTACATACTATGAACAACTCATGGTTGTCGTTGACATGAACGATTTTGAGTTGTGAGCTCAAAGGTATAGGTTCTATGAACTTCATAAGGTTGTTGATGACATGAACTACTCTGGGTCGTGAGCTCAGGGCTCTAAATACTATGAACAACTCGGGGCTATGGTGGAAGAACTACTCCGAGTCATGATCTTAAGCGTCTAGATGCTATGAACAACTCAGGGTTATGGTTGATATAAATAACTCTAAGTCATGAGGTTAGGGCTCTAGATGTTTTTAACAACTCAGGTTATGGATTACATGAATGATTTGGGGTCACGGCCACAAGATTCTATGAACATATCAGGATTGTGGTTGACATGAAAGGCTCCGGGTCTTGAGCTCAGGGCTCTAAAAGTTATGAAAAACTCAAAGTTATGGATGATATGAACGACTTGGGATCCTATGAGCTCAGTCCTCTAGATTTTACGAATTGATCAGGGCTGGGAAAAATATGAATGATTTTGTGTCATGAGCTTAAGCCTTTAGATGCTATGAATTGCTCAATGTTTTGGATGACATGAACTCCTCTGGGTCATGAGCTTAGGGCTCGAGATGCTATCAACGACTCAGGGTTGTGGTTGACTTGAACAACTTCAGGTTGTGAGGGGTCTAGATGCTCTGAACATCTCATAGTTATGGATGATATGAATGACTCGGTCTCCTCTGACCTAAGGCCTCTAATCCTATGAACCGCTCAAGGCTATGGATGTTAGTAATGATTCTACATCATGCACCCAAGCCTCTATATGCTATGAAAAACTCAAGGCTATGGATGTTATGAACAACCCTAGGTTGTGAGCTCAAGGCTTTAGATGTTATGAACTACTCCTGGTTATGGTTGACAACAAGAAGTATGAGTCATGAGCTCAAGGCTCTAGATTCTATTAAAAGCTAAGGATTATTAATGACACAAGTTATTTTGGGTCATGAGCTTACAACTTTGGATGCTATGAAGAACTCAAGGTATTGGATGATATGAACGAGTCAAGATTTTATAAGCTTAGTCCTTAAGATGCTATGAACAGCTCAAGGCTGAGGATGATATGAACGATTCTTGGTCGTGAGCCCATGACTCTAAAAGATATGAATAGCTTAAGGCTATGGATGACATGAACGACCTCAGGTAATGAGCTCAAGGCTCTAGATGCTATGAACAACTTAGGACTATGGTTGACAAGAACAACTCTGGGACGTGAGCTCAACACTCTAAATGTTATGAATAGCTAATGGCTATGGATGACATGAATGACTCCAGGTCGTGAGCTCAGGGCTCTAGATACTATGAACAACTTAGGTTTGTGGTTGACATGAATGACTCTGGGTTGTGAGCTCATGATTCTAAATGTTTTGTAGAGCTCAAGGCTATGAATGATATAAATTACTCTGGGTCATGAGCTGAGAGCTACGGATGTTGTGAACAACTAAGGATTATGGATTATATGAATGACTTAAGATCCCGTGAGGTCAAGCCTCTAGATTGTAAGTATAGCTCAAAGCTGTGGATGATATGAATTTGTCTAGTTTGTGAGCTCAGGGTTGTGGATGACATGAATGACTCTAGGTCGTGAGTTCAGAGTTATGGATGATATGAACGACTTAAGATCCCATGAACCCAAGCTTCTAGATGCTATGAATAGCTCTGGGTTAAGGATAATATGAACGATTGTTGATCCTGAGCCAATGGCTTTAAATGCTATGAACAACTCAAGTTTGTGCATCATATGAAAGACTTTGAGTCGTGAGCTTAGGGCTCTATATGTTATGAAAAACTCAAGGTTATGGTTTACAAGAATGAGTTTAGGGCATTAGCTCATGGCTTTAGATGCTATAAACAACTCATGGTTGTTGATGACATGAGTTACTTTAGGTCATGAGCTCACGACTTTCGATGCTATGAACAACTAAAGGCTGTGGATGATATCAACGACTCGTGCTCTTGTGACCTTAGTCCTCTAGATGCTATGAGCAGCTCAAGGTTGTGGATCATATGAATAGTTCTTGGTCGTGAGCTCATGGTTCTAAATACTATGAGCAGCCGAGGGTTATAGATAACATGAATGACTCCAAGTAGTGTGCTCAAGGCTCTAGATGCTATGAACAACTCAAGACTATGTTTGCAATCAACAACTTTGGGTGGTGAGCTCAGTGCTTTAGATGCTATGAACAACTCAAGGTTATAGTTAACATGAACGACTCTGAGTTATGAGTTGAGGGCTCTAGATGCTATGAGGAACTTAGGGTTGTGGATGACATGAATGACTCTAGATCATGAGCTCAGGGCTCTACATATTATGAAGAGTGTGGGCTCGTGGTTAACATGAACAACTCTAGGTCGTGAGCTTAGGGCTCTAGATGATATGAACAACTTATGCCTATTAATGACATGAACTACTCTAGGTCATGAGCTCAGGTCTCTAGATGCTATTAACAACTCCATGTTGTGGATGATACACACGATTCTAAGTCATGAGCTCAAGGATTTAAATGCTATAAACAACTCAGGGTTGTGGATGATATGAACAATTTTGGGTCATAAACTCAAGGCTCTAGACATATTGAACAACTCAGGGTTATGGATTAATAAATGACTTTGGGTCGTGAGCTTAGGACCCTATATGTTATGAACACCCCATTATTGTGGATGATATGAACAACTTGGGATCTCGTGACCTTAGCCTCTAGATGATATGAACAACTTAGGGTTGAGGATGATAAGCATGATTCTTGGTCATGAGTCTATGGATTTAGATGCTATGAAAAGCTAAGGGCAGTGGATGATTTGGAAGACTCCTAGTCGTGAGCTCAAGGCTTTATATGTCATGAACAACTCAGGGTTGTGGTTGACAAGAACGAGTCCCATGCGTGAGCTCAAGGCTCAAGAGGCTATAAACAAATCGAGGTTATGGGTGACATGAGTTACTCCGAGTCGACAACTCAGGGATGTAGATGATACAAACGATTCTTGGTCGTGAGCCATGACTCTAAATTCTATGAACAACATAGGGCTATGAATGACATGAACGAGTTCGGATAGTGAGCTCAAGGCTCTAGATGCTACGATTAACTCAAGGTTGTGATTGATATGAACAACTCTAGGTTATGCACTCAACATTCTAGATGTTATGAATAGCTCAAGGGTGTGGATGACATGAACGACTCTCGGTTTTCCTTAACATGAATGACTCTGAGTCGTGAGCTCATGACTTTCAATGCTATGAATAGCTCAAGGCTATGGATTATATGAGCTACTATGAGTTGTGAACTCAAGGATCTAGATGCTATGAACTGCTCAGAGTTATGGATGACATGACGGACTCCGGGTCATGAGCTCACAACTCTAGATGCTATGAACAACTCAAGGTTGTGGATGATATGAGATACTCTAGGTCATGAACTCAAGGCTTTAGATGCTATGAACTGCTCAAGGTTGTGGATGAGATGAACAACTTTGGGTTATGAGCTTAGGGCTCTAAATGCTATGAATAACACAAGGTTGTAGATGATATGCATGAGTCTAGGTTGCAAGCTCAAGGATCTAGATGTTATGAAGAGCTTAGGATTGTGGATGATATGAACAATTCTAGGTTGTGAATAAAAAGCTCTGGATGTTAAGAATAAGATAAGGCTATGGATGAAATGAACGAATTCGGGTCATGAGCTCAGAGCTCTAAATGTTATGAATAACTTAAAATTGTGGATGATATGAACAACTTGGGATCTCGTGAGCTCAGGCCTTTAGAAAATATGAACAACTCCAACTGAGAGTGATCTGAATATTCTTGGTCATGAGCCCATGGCTCTAGATTCTATGAACAACTTAGCATTGTGGATGAGATGAACTACTTTACATCATGAGCACTGGTCTCAAGATGCTATGAATAGCTAAGGGTTGTGGATGATATGCATGATTCAATGTGGTAAGCTAAAAGCTCTAGATGTTTTGAACAACTTAGGGTTATGGATGATATGAACTATTATAGGTTATGAACTCAAGGCTTTAGATGCTATGAGTAGCTCATGGTTATGGATTACATAAACAATTTTAGGTGGTGAGCTCAAACCTCTATATTCTATGAATAGTTCAGGGTTGTGGATAACATGAATGACTTTGATTCGTGAGTAGAGGGCTCTAGATGCTCTGAAGGGCTTAATTCTATGGTTGATATGAATGACTATGGGTCGTGAGCTCAGGGTTGTAGATGTTATGAACAACTCAGGCCATTGGATGATATGAGCTACTCCAGGTCATTAACTCATGGCTTTAGATGTTATGAACAACTCAGGATTATGAATGATATGAACGAATCAGGATCCTATGAGTTCAGGCCTCTAGATCATATGAATAGATCAAGGCTATGAATCATATGAATGATTCTTGGTCCTGAGCCCAAAGCTCAAAATGTTATGAATAACTTAGGGTTGTAGCTGACATGAATGACTGACTCAATGTTGTGAGCTCAGGGCTCTAGATGCTATGAACAGTTCAGGGTTGATGTTGACATTAACGACTACGGGTCATGGGTTTAGGGCTCTAGATGTTATGAACAATTGAGGGTTGTGGATGATATGAACGACTTCAGGTCATGAGCATAGGGCTCTAAATACTATGAATGGCTTAGGGTTGTGGTACACATGAACATCTCTAGGTCATGAGCTCGGGGTTGTAAAAGCTATGAACAACTTAGGGTTGTCGATAACATGAACTTTGCTAGGTCATGAGGTCAGGTCTCTAGATACTATGTACAACTCATGGCAGTGGATGATATGCACGATTCTAGGTCATGAGTTGAAGGATATAGATGATATGAATGGCTTAGGTTGTGGATGATATAAACAATTTTGGGTCATGAACTCAAGACTCTAGATGTTATGAACAATTCGGGGTTTTGAATGAAATGAACGACTATGGGTCCTAAGCTAAGAGATCAAAATGGAATGAATAACTAAGGGTTATGGATAACATGAACGACTACGGGTCTTGAGCTTAGGGTTATAGATCCTATGAAGAGCTCAAGGTTGTGGATGACATGAATGACAGTGGGTCATAAGCTAAGGGCTTGAGATGCTATCAACAGCTCAAGGCTAAGGTTGACATGAACGACTATGGGTCATGAGCTAAGAGCTCTAAATACTATAAGCAACTTAGGGTTATAGATGTCATGAATGACTTCGAGTCGTGAGCTCAAGGCTCTAGATGCTATAAACAGCTTAAGGTTGTGGATGACATGAGCTACTCTATGTCATGAGCTTAGGGCTCTAGATTCTATGATCAACTTAGGGTTGTCGATGATATGAACGACTTAAGATCCAATGATCTTAGGCCTCTAGATGCTATGACCAGCTCAAGGTTATGGATGATATGAATGATTCTTGGTCGTAAGCCCATGGCCCTAAATGATATGAATATCTTAGGGTTGTGGATGACATGAATGACTTTGGGTTGTGAACTCAAAACTCTAGATGTTATGAATAGCTCAAGGTTGTGGTTGACATGAATGACTTCGAGTCGTGACCTCAGGGCTTTAGATGTTATGAACAACTCAGGTTTGTGGATGACATGAATGACTCTAGGATAAAGAAGCACATGCCTCCACCATTCCCACAAGCTTTGCATGGAAAAAAAGAGAATCAACAACGCATCATAAATTCTTGAAGTGTTGAGGCAAGTGAAGGTTAACATCCCTTTGCTAGACATGATCAAACAAGTTCCGACTTATGCAAAATTCCTGAAAGACTTATGCACTATAAAAAAAAGGGTTAAATGTGAGTAAGAAGGCCTTCTTAACTGAGCAAGTAAGTTCCATTATACTGTGTAAGTCTCCAATGAAATACAAAGATCCGGGTTGTCCTACCATCTCAGTGATGATTGGAGAGACGTGTGTGGAGAAGGCTTTGTTGGACTTAGGAGCAAGTGTGAATTTGCTACCCTACTCTGTCTATAAGCAATTGGGACTTGGAGAGTTGAAGCCAACATCAATCACCCTATCTCTAGTAGATAGATTTGTGAAAATTCCAAGAGGTATGATTGAAGATGTCCTAAATCAAGTTGACAAATTCTACTACCCAATGGATTTTGTTGTTCTTGTTACAGACCCAGCCGCTAAAGGAACTAAATGTATTCCTATCATACTTGGAAGACCATTCCTAGCTACATCAAATGCTATCATCAATTGTAGGAATGGAGTCATGCAACTTACATTTGACAACATGACGTTGGAGCTCAATATTTTCTATATGTGCAATAAACAATTCCATCCGAGAGAAGAATAAGAACCAGAAGAAGTGTGCATGATTGAGAACTTAGTGGAGGAGCATTGTGATCAAAAGATGCTAGAAGATTTGAACGAGATTTTTGGGGATCTTGATGAAGGGTTACCTGAACCCTTAGATTTGCTTGCTACTCTACCTCCTTTAAAGTTAAGGGAAGAAATTCTTCCTTTATTCAATGAGGAGGAGAAACAAGAAGCCGTTAAGAAGGAACCCCCAAAGCTTATTCTGAAGCCATTACCCATGGAGTTGAAGTATGCCTACCTGGAGGAGAACAAGCAGAGCCCTGTTGTTATTTCTTCATCTCTTACCACTACTCAGGAGGATTGTCTACTTGAAATCCTTAGGAGATGCAAGAAGGCGATAGGGTGGAAAATTTATGATCTAAAAGGGATCAACCCTTTAGTGTGTACTCATCATATATACATGGAAGAAGAAACTAAGCCAGTTTGTCAACCCCAGAGAAGGCTGAACCCTCACATGCAAAAGGTGGTGCGAGCTGAGGTGCTTAAGTTACTTCGGGTCGGTATTATCTACCCCATATCAGATAGCCCATGGGTGAGTCCTACGCAAGTCGTGCCAAAGAAATCAGGGATCACAATGGTGCAAAATGATAAGAGAGAGGAAGTTTCTACACGCCTCACTTCAGGTTGGAGGGTGTGTATTGATTATAGAAAGTTGAATGTTGTAACAAGGAAGGACCACTTCCTATTGCCATTTATTGATCAAGTGCTTAAGAGGGTCTCAGGCCATCCATTCTACTGTTTCTTGGATGGATACTCCGGATATTATCAAATAGAAATTGTTGTTGAAGATCAGGAGAAGACCACTTTCACTTGTCCATTCGGAACCTATGTATACAGAAGAATGTCTTTTGGCTTATGCAATGCACCGACAACATTCCAAAGATGCATGTTAAGCAGTTTCAATGATATGGTGGAGCGTATTATGGAAGTCTTTATGGACGATATCACTATAAATGGGAGTGCATTTGACGAATGCTTAGTCAACTTGGAAGCTGTGCTGAACCGATGCATTGAGAAAGACTTGGTTCTTGATTGGGAAAAATGCCATTTCATGGTACCCCAAGGGATTTTCCTTGGGCATATTATCTCAAAGGAAGGCATTGAAGTGGACAAAGCAAAAGTTGAACTGGTTGTCAAGTTGCCATCGCCAACAACTGTCAAAGGAGTAAGGCAATTCCTTGGCCACGCTGGGTTCTATAGGAGGTTTATTAAATATTTCTCTAAACTTGCAAGACCTCTTTGTGAGCTATTAGTAAATGATGCTAAATTTGTATGGGATGATCGATGTCAATAGAGTTTTGAAGAATTGAAGTTATTGCTGACAATCGCTCCAATAGTGAGAGCTCCCAACTGGAAATTGCCCTTTGCAGTGATGTGTGATGCTAGTGACTTTGCTATAGGAGCTGTTCCAAGGCAAAGAGAAGATGGAAAGCCCTATGTGATCTACTATGCAAGAAAAACGTTGAATGAAGCATAAAGAAATTACACAACCACAGAGAAGGAATTGTTGGCTGTAGTTTTTACCTTAGACAAATTTTGCGCTTACTTAGTGGGGTCTTTTATTGTGGTTTTCACTGACCACTCAACCGTGAAATATTTGTTGATTAAACAAGATGCAAAATCAAGGCTGATTAGATGGATTCTCTTGCTTCAAGAATTCAATCTTTAGATCAAAGACAAAAAAGGAGTGGAGAATGTGGTAGCCGACCATCTGTCGAGGCTAGCCATCACACATAATTCCCATAGTTTGCCAATTAATGATGATTTTCCAGAGGAGTCACTCATGTTGATAGAAGTCGCTCCTTGGTATGCTCATATTGCTAACTATTTAGTTATCGGAGAAGTTCCAATTGAGTGGAAAGCACAAGACAAGAAGCACTTCTTTGCCAAAATTCATGCCTACTATTGGGAAAAGCCATTCTTATTCAAATATTGTGCGAATCAAATAATACAGAAGTGCCCTGTTTCATGCCCAATTGGTGTCTCAGCTGATTCATGTCCAGCTGGTGCTCTTTGATTGAGGGAGTAATCAACAAAATTTATAACCTATATCACCATGCATTAGGATAGCTTTAGCTAATATAGCATAGTGGCTCTAGGATCGTTCTCTGGGAAGGGTTTTCAACTCACAACTGATACCAATTCAAAGTGAAATTGGTGCTTTTTCATTTCAAGGTTAGCTTAAGAAATAAAACACAAACTTTGGTTGAATGAGGTTTTGTTTCAAGCTAACTAAAAAGAAAGTAATGGAAATTACTTATGAAGAAAAACATTCCTTGGAGGTTTAGGTTCCCTGGGGAGGTTCCTTATGCAAAAACAGAGCTCTGGTCATTTGGTTCATTTCCTCGCATTAGAGAATTAACATATAGTCAATTCTCTAACCGGTGTTGTACAGATGCATCCCTTAAATGGATTTCAGCTCTAATTCCCTCTCACTGATGCAAATTGCAATGGCTCATGCCTCTCACCTAGCATTTTCCATTCAAGGTGATCATTAACTTTGGACTTCCCTTCTCAAGCTCGCAAGAGATAACTAATGGATGTTTCTTGGAGTCCAAAAGCTTACCAAGTGTTGGCAATTCTAGAAAATCCTACCTTCAACTCACTTCCCAAAAGCTCGCAAGAGGTAAACTAGTGCATCTCCATGGACGAAGATCACTTGCCTTACCAAGTGTTGGCTCAAGTGAATTGAAGGTGTTTTAAGTTAACTAAAAACATAGAAATCATTAAAGGATCACACTTTCTCTTCATTAATGGTTGAAACCACAAAGCTATTAATTCTTGCACTTGGAACCTTTCCCACCAACCTTAGCTCCAAGGAACTAAAAGTCTAGCCACTCATTCTCTGAGGAAACTTCCTCAGAGCTTGTTTGGCTAGTAAGAAAAATTAGATGAATATAAACAATCAAAACAAGTAGGTAAGGCAAAGAAAAAACTCTTAATTTTACTTCCTTTCAAAAACTATACAAAACGTCTATGTACAAGCCCTGTTATTCGTCATCCATCTTCCCTCCTCTGAGGAAACTTATAACCATTAAATATGGGTTAATTTACCCTTTGTTCTTGCTTAAAGACTAAGGAATCCTATGATAGGTGGGTTACAAGGAAAGTTTTGGAATTTAGACATCAAATATCTAAAGCAAAAAATCTCAAAATGTCGGTCTCAAATATCGGGAAGCTTCAGGAGAACACCCGTTCACTGTGCAAAATGGCTGCAAAAATTTCGCAGCAAAAGGACAAGATTTTCGTAGCAAAAGGCTGATTTCGCAGCCATGCAAAAATCTTCCTTCAGCTTGGAGTGATCTGCTTGCAATGACTGTAACTCCTTCATTTCAACTCCGAATCGTGCACCATTTAAAGCATTGGATTTTTGACTTCCTGAGCTTCGAAATGAAATATAGCATGCATAAATTGGACTCCAGAAAGTGCTCCAAAAGTGGCTGACATGATTGTCATCTAGAATGCTTCATGTTAGATTTTTCTTTGCTTTCCCTCCTTGCATTCCGGATTTGCTTATGGCAAAGGACTTTAAAGCTTCGGTTCTTCATGTTTTTGAGCTTTCCATTGCTTTTCCATGGATTCCAAATAACTCTCCTCAATCTTAGATTGCTTTGGTGATCAAAAAGCTATCAAAACACCAAAACTTAACACAATTTGATTAGAATTGATTGCGAAGGTCCTTAATATGTTAATTGGGTTAAAAGGTAATAACTACTAGTCAAAAGTGTTTAAAAGAGTTAATTACAAGCTATGAAATAGCACCTTTTGAGTAGTAATCACTCCCCCCAACTGACATATTGCTAGTCCCTTAGCAATGAAGGAGAGAAAAAGAAAAATAAAAAGTACTAAAAAGTAATAAACTTTACAAGATCATGCTTATCACTTCCAAAACATTTTAAGTGGCATGATGATCATAGTCCCACATGGAACATTAAAGAAATATAAACTCAAATTTCAACAAGAGTTATCAAAAACTTTGCTAAACACCATTGATAAAGAGAAGGCATTATGCAAATTGAAGCTTTAAAATCGTTTCCACTTCCAAAGGACCAAACCTTACTCTTCCACCAAAGTCTAAATGTGAGATGATAGTTTCCGAATATAGAATGCTAAACTAATCTCTCCCCCCAACCTAGCTCTTTTCAACACTTAGCAAACTGACCAAATTCAATAGGCTAAGAACTCACCCTCTTGTTTCACCATTTTTTTGTTTTTTTCATTGTAGGGGTGCAAGGCTTAAAGGTATTCTTTTCTAACTTGTCCATGTAACGGGGGCCCATCGATGACTCCCAACCAATTAAGGTTTAGGGCATCAAGCTTTAAGGATCTTTCAACCACTCACTCCTCGGATTTTACCCCGGACTTTTGAGAATGAATTTTAATACCCAAGCACCTACAGTAAGTTAAACTCCACCTATTCACCCTTTTAACGAGCATTGAGGTCGATGACTCCCAACCAATGAAGGCTTAGGGCACCAGGTTTTAAAGATTTTCACCATATACCCCTCAGACCTTGGGTTTCAAGGCAAGCAAACATTTTTTCTTTCTTTTTCAAGGGCTCATTGGCCTTTTGTAAGGTGTCCCAACACTATTAAATGAGGTCAAAGGTACCAAGTCTAAACTTTTCTAAGTCAAGAGGGAAATAGTTTTTCATCATATAATCGGAACCTAGTGTGCACAGTGTGTGAATAGCTTAAAGTGGAAGAACTAAGGTTGAATTCAATAGAAGCTTCAATAATTCATCAACTTTAGTAAGCATAATACAAACTCTAAGTCAAGTGAAAAGACAAAAATTCAATTTCTCCCTTTTCATTTTGAAATTTTTTCGTTAATAACCATGGAGAGTAGAAATTTTTTTAAAATTAAGCAAAAAGCAACTAAATTACCAAAATAACTTAGCATAAGTAACAAAAAAAAAACTTCCTTCCTCAACTCTCCCCCTAACCGAGCTGAGCATTGTCCTCAATGTGGCATGAGTGATTGAGATTATAGGGAGGAAGTGGTACCTCCTGAGGGATATCAATTTCGAATATTGATTGGAGAAACCACATGTTTCAAAAAGGATAAAAGATGTGAGTAGAGGAAATAAGAATAAAATAATGTTAAGAGTAATCAAAAAGAGCTAGACTTGTATTACTTTAATTCATGTGAGTACAATTGGAAAATAAGCAATACAAGTAATCCCATTATATAATTTCAAAATGATGGGATTTCATAAAAGACCAACATAAAAGAAATACATAAAAGAAATATAAGAGAAATGTGTAAATGATCAGATGGTGGGTGGATGATGCTGTGGAAATGATGGCTCAGCTGCCTCCCCTGTAGGAGGCTCCTCATGAGGCATAGGCTGATCAACAAAAGGAGGGGCCTGTGATGGCTCTAATGAGCTGGGAATGGCATGCTCAGGAGTTGATATAATGTCGAGATGATGTTGGATCTGCCTCAAGATGGCAATGTGTTGGGCCTGAGTGGCAAGAATCTGCTCCTGCTGAGAGCGAAGGGTTGTGATCTGCTGAGTGATGATGCTCTGAGAAGTGGCCAATGCCTAATAAGTGTAGGAAAGGCCTCTATACTCGAGGATGGGAATAGCTACCCTTGGCTCAGCTGATGGAGGTGGAATGATAGGGGGAGGTTGTGGTGTGGCCTCAGGAGCAGAGGATGGAACCTCTAGTGGAGGCTCACAAAGGGTCACTGCAGGGGCAGGTGGCTGAGTGTCAATAGGTGGTTCAACTAGCTCCTCTGGCTGCTCTGGATGCTCTGGTCCAGTTGGTGCTCCCTGGTCTACACCACCATAAGCTATCATACTAGTCCATTTGTCGAGAGTAAAAATCTCACGACAAAAACGTTTGCGCTCATGTTGGGGCTTTGCTGGATATCCCAGGTGCTCCAATATCTGGCATAATAGCCTGGGGAAGAGGAATGGAATGGCATCAGCTCGGAGCAGCTTCTTTCGATGCACCTTCTCTTCAAAGTATAGAAGAGCAGCCAAGATGAGATGATGAGGGCCAAAAAAGTATCCCTCAGAGATCCTAAACAAGCCTCTAGCAACACTCCTCGCCTCTGCACCCAATGCTAAAGTGGAAAATGTTATGGCGCAGGAGTGCATCAATGAAGAACATGCTGGGGGAAAGCTCCTTCCTCAAGATGTAATGGCGTGTAGATGCCCCTCTAGACAGAGTATGCACAATGTCACTCTGTGAAGGGATAGTCCATGCTCGAAAATCCCCTGGGCGCGCTGGCTCATAGGGGATATGGAGTGCCTTTGCTATATGCCGAGCTCCCAAAATCCCATGTCGTCCATCTATGGTAAAATGGATGGTTGTAGGATCGCGGACCTGGTTTGTGGTCATGGACTGATAGAAGTCCAATGCCACTCGGGGATAGAAAAAATCCCTGGGAGCTAGCAAATGCTCCATACGGTACCTCTGTAGCAGACGAAAGGACTCCCTGA
Source organism: Vitis riparia (assembly GCF_004353265.1). Lineage (NCBI taxonomy): Eukaryota > Viridiplantae > Streptophyta > Magnoliopsida > Vitales > Vitaceae > Vitis > Vitis riparia. Next base: position 15,596,747 of record NC_048448.1, read on the forward strand.
GCTCAGGCTGAATTCGGAAGGTGGCTATGTCGAAACAGAGCTCAGAATGAAATGGCCTTGCTCTACAATCCAGATTTCCTGCAATTGGCGGCTGTGTCACCATGGGGTGTCTGATGGCTTCCTCAAGAGTCATATCCGAGGGAATTTAAGATTCTCTTGCTGGCACCTGAGATGGTTGAGGCTTCTTGGCAGGAGGTGGAGACTTTTTAGCAAGCCGTGGAGACCTTTTAGCAGGCGGCGGAGATTTTTCAGTAGGCGGTGGAGATGGCATAGGCTCTGATTCAGGCTCTGAAGATGACTCGGTCAGATCAATTGGCTCAAAGGCCTTTGCTTTCTTCTTTGGGGGTCCTTTGGAAGAGCTCGCATCGGCAATGGTAAGTGATCTCCTTGTATTATAGCATATGGCCGGAGGACTGGTAGGTGCGCTCTTTACAAGTGGTGGGTCGTGGCTAGGCCGCGGCGGCTCAGAGGTGGAGTCTTGGACAAGCACTCCTCTTGGGATTCTTAGGCGAGTCGATGGAGACGAAGACTTTGCTCATCGTGTTCTGGCCATGGCGATGTCAGCGGAAATGGTCGGAAATGGGCGCGACTTGCTCAGGCGAAGGAGGTAGACGAGAGGGTGCTATGGCTTGGCTCCTCTTGGCACCTTCTTAAAGTTCAAATAACGGTTTAAAAATAGGAAAAATGGAATTTATTCCATTGAAAAAGAACACCAAAGGTCACTGTTCCTTTTCGCAGCAGAGGGGTTTTTTCGCAACTAGGAGGCGCAGATTTCACAGCAACTAGGTGTTTTCGCAGCGATGGGAAATTCGACATCGATTTCTCAGCCCATTTTGCAGTTGCAAAACGGGTGTACGGCTCTACGAACTGGCGCTCGTGTGCCAAAGGGGGGTTTCCTAGCTGCGAAACACCCTTCGAAATGGTGCTTTGGCTGCGAAACGGAGGGTCTCCAAGCGTGGAAAAAGTCGCAGCCAATTCGCAGTTGCGAAACAGAGGTACCCTGCTGTGAAATGGCACTCGTGTGCCAAGAAGGGCTTTCGCAGCGGGCGCAAGGCGGCTACGAAATGGTTTCGCAGCGGAGATCGATTTTCGCAGCGGGAAGAGGGATTTTCGCAGCGGCTCCTGAGGGCTGCGAAATTTTTTCGCAATGAATTGCGATTTTCGCAGTGGCCCCCTTTTGGATGCGAAATTTCGCAGCCAAAGCTTTTTCCTTGCTTTTGAGCTTCTTTTGATTCCTAACTTCCTTCTTTCGATTTCTTGCAATTTCACCTGATTTTAATCATTGAAAAAGATTAAGTTAGTTACGATTAACATAATTTAAGACCAAAATTAAAATCAAATAATTTACAAAACTTAAAAATTAACATATTTAAACAAAATTTATAGACTTTGGTGAAACCAAGTCGATCTAACCCTTCTCCAATCAGACTTTTTGTGGCTCGAGGAGGTTGATTTCCTCCTTTTCTGGCTTGAACGGCTCAATGAATGGCTTGAGGCGATGACCAATGACTCTAAAGGTGTCTATGCCATTGGAATTCAGTAATTCCACCACTCCATTGAGATGTACTTGGTGAATAATGAAAGGACCTATCCACCTTGACTTGAGCTTCCCTGGAAAGATATGGAGCCTTGAGTCATAGAGTAGGACTCTTTGTCCTTTCCGTAATTCTTTGTTGGAAATTAGTTGATCATGCCACTTCTTCATCCTCTGTTTTGTAACTTTGGAATTGATGTAAGCATCATTTCTTAATTCCTTCATCTCATTAAGGTCTAAGCACCTCTTTGCCCCAGCTCTGATCAAGTCCATGTTCAACCTCTTGATTGCCCACCAAGCCTTATATTCAACTTCCATAGGGAGATGGCATGCTTTGCCATAGACGAGACGATAGGGAGACATGCCAAGAATAGTCTTATAAGCTGTTCTATATGCCCATAATGAATCATGAAGCTTAATAGACCAATATTTTCTGCTTGTAATCACCACTTTCATCAGTATGTTCTTTATTTCCCTGTTTGCTAGCTCCACTTGCCCGGAAGTTTGAGGATGATAAGGTGTAGCTACCTTATGCTTCACTCCATACTTGGCTAATAGGGTTTCAAAAGGTTTGTTGCAAAAATGAGTACCTCCATCACTGATTATGGCCTTGGGCACCCCAAATCTTGAGAAGATGTTTTCCTTAAGAAATTTAAGAACCACCCTATGATCATTATGTTTACAGGGGATTTCCTCCACCCATTTGGAAACATAATCCACCCCCACCAATATATAAGAGTTACCAAAAGACATTGGGAAAGGTCCCATGAAGTCAATACCCCAAACATCAAAAAGATCAACTATAAGGATGGGGTTCATGGGCATTTGGTTTCTTTTTGTAAGCTTCCCGAGTCTTTAGCATCTATCACAATTCCTACACATGATGTGGGAATCTTTGAAAAGCGATGGCCAAGTAAACCCTGATTGCAAGACCTTCATGGCTGTTTTCTGGGAGGCAAAGTGGCCTCCACATGCATTCTCATGGCAATGGCTGAGGATACCTTGTTGCTCTTCTTCAAGGACACACTTCCTTATGATCTAATCTGCACAATACTTGAAAAGGAAAGGCTCTTCCCAATAATAAGCATGAATCTGTGCAAAGAAGTGCTTCCTATCTTGCGCTTTCCACTCACTTGGAACTTCACCAGTAACCAAATAGTTAGCAATATGATCATACCAAGGAGCTTTCTCTAGCAACATAAGTGATTCCTCAGGGACATCATCATTAATAGGTAATACATGGGAATTGTGTGCTATAGCCAACCTTGAAAGGTGGTCAGCTACCACATTCTCCACCCTTTTCTTGTCTCTTATTTGGAAATCAAACTCTTGTAACAAAAGAATCCATCTAATCAACCTTGCTTTTGCATCTTGCTTTGTCAATAAATACTTCAAGGCCGAATGGTCAGTGAAAACAATGATGAAAGACCCTACCAAATCAGCTCGAAACTTATCTAAAGCAAACACCACAACTAACAATTCTTTCTCTGTAGTTGTGCAGTTTCTTTTAGCTTCGTTCAATGTTTTGCTTGCATAATAGATCACATAGGGCTTCCCATCTTCTCTTTGGCCAAGTACAGCTCTTATAGCAAAGTCACTAGCATCACACATTACTTCAAAGGGTAATTGCCAGTTAGGAGCCCTTACTATTGGAGCGGTTGTCAAAAATTGCTTTAATTGATCAAAACTCTTTTGACATCTTTCATCCTAGACAAACTTAGCATCCTTAGCTAAAAGTTCACAGAGAGGCCTTGAAAGCTTAGAGAAGTCTTGTATAAATCTCCTATAGAACCCTGTATGGCCTAGAAATTGCCTTACTCCTTTTACAGTGGTTAGGGATGGTAATTTGGCAATAAGTTCCACCTTTGCTTTATCAACTTCAATACCTTTCTCGGAGATGATATGGCCAAGGACAATTCCTTGATGTACCATAAAATGGCATTTCTCCTAGTTGAGCACCAAGTCTTTTTCAATGCATCTTTTAAGATCCGCTTCCAAATTTACTAAGCATTCTTCAAATGTACCTCCATATATGGTGATATCATCCATGAAAACCTCCATAATTCACTCCACCATATCACTGAAGATACTAAGCATACATCTTTGGAATGTTGCAGGTGCATTGCATAAACCAAAAGGCATTCTTCTGTAGGCATATGTTCCAAATGGACATGTGAAAGTGCTCTTCTCCTGATCTTCAACATCAATTTCAATTTGGAAATACCCTGAGTACCCGTCAAAGAAACAATAAAAAGGATAACCAGAAACTCTCTCCAGCACCTGATCAATAAACGGGAGTGGAAAATGATCTTTCCTTGTCACAGCATTCAATTTCCTATAGTCAATACACACCCTCCATCTTGAAGTGAGGCGTGTAGCAATTTCTTCTCCTTTTTCATTCTGAACCACAGTAATCCCTGACTTCTTTGGTACCACTTGAGTAGGACTCACCCAAGGGCTGTCAGATATGGGATAAATAATACCCGCTTGGAGTAGCTTCAGTACCTCAGTTCGCACCACTTCTTGTAAATGAGGATTCAATCTTCTTTGAGGTTGATGAATTGGTTTAGCTTCTTCCTCCATATATATGTGATGTGTACAAACCAAAGGATTGATTCCTTTCAAGTCAGATATTTGCCATCCTATTTCTTTCTTACACCTCTTAAGAACTTCAAGTAGAGAAATCTCCTGATGACTGGTAAGAGATGAAGATATAACAACAGGACATTGGTTATTTTCTTCCAGGTATGTATATTTTAACTCCATGGGCAGAGGTTTCAAATTGAGCTTCAGGAATTCTTCTATTACATCATCTTGTCCCTCCTCTTTATTGCATAAAGGTAGGATCTCTTATTTCCTCCTCCAACCTTGTAGAGTAGCAAGGACATCGGCGGGTTCAGACAACCCTTCTTCAAGATCCTCAAGATTTTCATTCAACCTGTCTTGCATATTCTGATTACAATGCTCCTCCACTAGAGTGTCAATAATGCATACCTCTTCTGGACCTTCATCTTCTTCCGGAGCAATTAGCTTCTTTGACATATGAAAGATATTAAGCTCAAGTGTCATGTTGCCAAAAGTGAGTTGCATAAGTCCATTCCTACAATTTATGATTGCATTTGAAGTAGCAATAAATGGCCTTCCAAGGATGATAGGAACATAATTAGCTTCCTTAACTAAAGGATCAGTATCAAGAACAACAAAATCTACTGAATAGTAGAAATTATCAACTTGAACTAGAACATCCTTAATTATCCCCCTTTGAATTTTCACTGATCTATCAGCTAAAGATAGAGTGATTGATGTTGGCTTTAATTCACTAAGTCCCAATTGCTTATAAACAGAGTATGGTAACAAATTCACACTTGCTCCCAAATCTAACAAAGCTTTTTCCACTACCTTTCCCCCAATCATGACTGAAATGGTAGGACATCCCGGATCTTTGTACTTCAAAGAAGATTTGCATTGTATGATAGCACTTACTTGCTCAGTCAAGAAGGCTTTCTTATTCACATTCAACCCTCTTTTAATAGTACACAGGTCCTTTAGAAACTTTGCATATGTTGGAACTTGCTTAATTATGTCCAACAATGGAATGTTGACCTTCACTTGCCTCAATACTTCAAGGATTTTTTATGCATTTTTTATCTCCTTTTTCCCATGCAAAACTTGAGGAAAAGGTGGAGATGTACATTTCTTCATCAATTGTTCCTTAATAAGCTCTTTCTCCGGATTTGCATTAACTATTGAATCATGGTCTTCCTTCCCTTCACTGATATCTTTCTTCTTTCTTTTCATTTCCTCCCTCTTCTTTGTCTCTTCTTCTTCCTTCTCTTCAACATATAGCTTGGGTGTTGGTGACTCAACCTTTTTACCACTCCTTAGAGTGATCAAGGCTTTAACATCTCTCACCTGTGAAGATTCTCCCTTATGAGTTTCCACTTCATGGATACCCTTGGGGTTTTGGTGAGGTTGAGAAGGAAATCTACCCTTCTCTTGCACTGTGTTCAAATTAGTGAGCCTTGAGATTGAGTATTGGAGATTATCTATCTTCTGAGATAAGTCATTTTGCATCCCATCCATCATTTTATTCAAAGTATTCTCTACACTGTCAATTCTTTGACTGAGTTGAGAATTGATGGATTTTTGGTCTCCAACAAAATCTCCCACAACCTTGCTGAGATTCACTATTGCTTGTTCAAGACTTGAAGCTTGTTGGGATGGTTGAGATGGTTGAGCCGGCTGTTGGTACTGAGGTGCTCTTGGCTTCCATGAAAAATTTGGATGATTCCTCTAACTTGAGTTGTAAGTATTGCCATACGAAGCATTGATATTGGGCTTGAATTGTCCAATGACATTTGCTTGTTCTCCAAACATTTCTCTAGCAATTGGAATTGTAGGGCACTCCTCCACCAAGTGTTCATAAGATTGACAAATAGAACATGGCTTTACTTGCACTGGTGTTTCAGTAACAGCTTGCACTTCATGCATCTTTTTCAGTTCTAGCTCTTCCACTCTTCTTGTCATAGCTGTAAATTTTGCTTTCATATCAACATCTTCATCCAAGGTGTACATCCCAGCCTTAGCATGAAGAGCATTTGGTTGAGACTTCATCTTTCCCACTTCTCCTCTATTCGGTATCCCATGCCCTTGAGACTTCAGCTACATAACTCAAGAAATCCATAGCTTCCTCAGGATTCTTACTCATGAAATCCCCTCCACACATTGTTTCGAGGAGTTGCTTCATTGAAGAAGACATCCCATCATAGAAATAACTCACCAACAGCCATGTATCAAAGCCATGGTGAGGACAAGCATTAATGGCTTCCATGTATCTTTCCCAATACTCATAGAATTTCTCATTCTCTTTAGTTGAGAAGTTTGAAATTTGCCTTTTCAAGCCATTTGTTCTGTGAGTAGGAAAAAACTTCTTGAGGAATTCAGCTTGTAAATCAGTCCAAGTACGGATACTCCTTGGCCTTAAAGAATTAAGCCAAATCTTGGCCTTAAAGAATTAAGCCAAATCTTGGCCTTATCCTTTAAAGTAAAAGGAAATAGTTTAAGCCTCATCAGGTCGATAGAAGCTCCTCCCTCTCGGAATGTATTACAAACATCTTCAAATTCCTTGATATGGGCATAGGGATTCTCACTTTCCATTCCATGGAAAGTTGGTAGAAGTGGTACAATATGGGGTCTGGTCACTAGCTGCTCTGTAGGGGGCACTATACATGATGGTGCACTCATACGAGGTGGATGCATACGGTCCCTCATTGATCTGAATTCATTGGGATTGTCCTGATGACCATGGTGACTATGCTGATCCTCAGGTGTAGTTTCCATGATGTTCAAGCTCAATTCCAACTCCTTGTTATGAGGTGTTTCAAGTCTAACAAGCCTTCCTCCACTATCTCGTATCCACTTTGGCATACACAACTAGTATCAACTGTAACTAAAAAAACAAAAACAGAGGAAAACAAAAACAAAGCTACCAAAAAGAGTTCGATTAACTAAAACTAAATTAAAAGCTATGCTAGAATATAAACAAGTAAAAGAAAAAACTAAAAGAGTTAGTAAAATGACAGAAAACTCACCAAACTTGTGATGAAAACCACAAGTACACTGAAAGAATATCACTATGAAGTTGGCACCTTCCTCAGCAACGGCGCCATTTGATTCGTGCCCAATTGGTGTCTCAACTGATTCATGTCCAGTTGGTGCTCTTTGATTGAGGGAGTAATCAACAAAATTTATAACCTATTACACCATGTACTAGGATAGCCTTAGCTAGCATAGCATAGTGGCTCTAGGGTCGTTCACTGGGATGGGTTTTCACTCTACAATTGATATTAATTCAAAGATGAATTGGTGGCTTTTCATTTCAAGGTTAGCTTTAAAAGAAAACATAAAGATATTTGAAAAAGGATTGGTTTTAAGCTAACCAAAAATAGTAGTAACTGATTTTAATTACAAAGAGAAGTGTTTCTTGGAGTTTAGATCATTAGGCTCAGGTTCCTCATACAAAAAGGAGAGTTCCAGTCACTTGTTTCTTTTTCTCGCATTAGAGAATTAACATATAGTCAATTCTCTCACCGGTGTTGTACAGATGCATCCTTTAAATGGATTTCAGCTCTAATTCCCTCTCACTAATGCAACTTGCAATGGCTCGTGCCTCTCACCTAGCATTTTCCATTCAAGGTGATCTTTAACTTTGGACTTCCCTTCTCAAGCTCGCAAGATAACTAATGGATGTCTCCTTGGAGTCCAAAAGCTTACCAAGTGTTGGCAATTCTAGAAATCCTACCTTCAAGTCACTTCCCAAAAGCTCGCAAGAGGTAAACTAGTGCATCTCCATGGATGAAGATCACTTGCCTTACCAAGTGTTGGCTCAAGTGAATTGAAGGTGTTTTAAGTTAACTAAAAACATAGAAATCATTAAAGGATCACACTTTCTCTTCATTAATGGCTGAAACCACAAAGCTATTAATTCTTGCACTTGGAACCTTTCCCGGCAACCTTAGCTCAAAGGAACTAAAAGTCTAGCCACTCATTCTCTGAGGAAACTTCCTCAGAGCTTGTTTGGCTAGTAAGAAAAATTAGATGAATATAAACAATCAAAACAAGTAGGTAAGGCAGAGCAAAAACTCTTAATTTTACTTCCTTTCAAAAACTATACAAAGCGTCTGTGTACAAGCCCTGTTTTTCATCGTCTGTCTTCCCTCCTCTGAGGAAACTTACAACCATTAAATATGGGTTAATTTACCCTTTGTTCTTGGTTAAAGACTAAGGAATCCTATGATAGGTGGGTTACAAGGAGAGTTTGGGAATTTAGACATCAAATATCTAAAGCAAAAAATCTCAAAATGTCGGTCGCAAATATCAAGAAGCTTTAGGAGAACACCCGTGCACTGTGCAAAATGGCTGCAAAAATTTCACAGCAAAAAGACAAGATTTTCGCAGCAAAAGGCTAATTTCGCAACCGTGCAAAAATCTTCCTTCAGCTTGGAGTTATCTGCTTGCAATGGCTGTAACTCCTTCATTTCAACTCCGAATCGTGCACCATTTGAAGCATTGGATTGTTGACTTCCTGAGCTTCGAAACAACATATATTATGCATAAATTGGACTTCAGGAAGTGCTTCAAAAGTGGCTGAAATGACTATCATCAAGAATGCTTCATGGCAGATTTCTCTTTGCTTCCCCTCCTTGCATTCCGGATTTGCTTATGGCAAAGGAATTTAAAGCTTCGGTTCTTCATGTTTCTGAGCCTTCCATTGCTTTTCCAAGGATTCCAAAGAACTCTCCTCAATCTCAGATTGCTTTGGTGATCAAATTACTAACAAAAACACCAAAACTTACACACTTTGATTAGAAATGATTGCAAAGGTCCTTAATATGTTAATTGGGTTAAAAGGCAATAACTACTACTCAAAAGTGTTTAAAAGAGTTAATTACAAGCTATGAAATAGCACCTTTTGAGTAGTAATCATGCATCCCTGAGCAAGAGCAATAAGGGATCCTTAGTCATTGCCACGGAAGCGCATGCGGAGGTCACTTTGCTTCTCATAAGATAGCTATGAAGGTGTTGCAATCGGGTTTTTGCTGGCCATCACTTTTCAAAGATGCCCACACCATGTGTAAGAGTTGTGACAGATGCCAGAGGCTTGGGAAATTAACATGTAAGAACATGATGCCTTTGAACCCCATTTTAATAGTTGATCTTTTTTATGTATGAGGCATTGACTTCATGGGACCTTTTCCTATGTCTTTTAGCTATTGCTACATCTTGGTGGGAGTGGATTATGTTTCTAAATGGGTTGAAGCAATCCCATGCAAACGAAGTGATCATAGAGTTGTTCTCAAATTTCTCAAAGAGAACATCTTCTCCAGATTTGGAGTACCCAAAGCCATAATCAGTGATGGGGGTACTCATTTTTATAATAAGCCGTTCGAAATTCTCTTAGCCAAGTATGGGGTGAAGCATAAGGTAGCTACACCTTACGACCCTTAGACTTCTAGACAAGTTGAGTTAGCCAATCGGGAGATCAAGAACATACTGATGAAGGTGGTGAATACGAGCAGAAGAGATTGGTTTGTTAAGCTTCATGATTCACTATGGGCGTACAGAACAACTTACAAGACCATTCTTAGAATGTCTCCCTATCGCCTAGTCTATGGCAAAGCATGTCATCTCCCCGTTGAAGTGCAATACAAAGCTTGGTGGGCAATCAAGACACTTAACATGGACTTGAACAGAGCTGGCATGAAGAGATTTCTAGACCTTAATGAGGTGGAGGAATTGAGAAATGACGCCTATATTAATTCAAACATTGTAAAACAAAGATTGAAAAGGTGGCATGATCATTTAGTCTCCCGCAAAGAATTCCAAAAGGGACAAAGAGTCTTACTTTATGACTCTAAGCTCCACATCTTCCCGGGAAAGTTGAAGTCAAGGTGGATAGGTCCGTTTACTATCCAACAAGTGTATTCAAATGGAGTAGTAGAGCTACTCAACAACACTGGGGGTTTCAAAGTCAATGGCCAATGTCTCAAGCCATTCCTAGAGCCATTTTCTTGAGACAAGGAGGAAATCAACCTCCTTGAACCACATTAAGCTTAAAAAGACAAATGGGTATATGGACTTAGTCTGTCAGAAGACACTAAGTCCATAATTTTTTGTTTTAATATTAATTTCAAATTTTAATGATTTAGTATATGTTTTAAATTGAAATTTCTTGCTTTAATTTTATCTTATTATGATTGAATTTAATTTTTGATGATCAAATGCAGGGGAATTCCAAAATAGAGGAAAACAGAGCATTTCGCTGGGCATGCAAAAATTTCGCAATGCTATAAATGCCATGCGAAAATTTCACAACACCAAAAATGCCTTGCGAAAATTTCGCATCACCACAAATGCCTTGCGAAAATTTTCGCAACCCCACAAGTGTCTTGCGAAATTTTCGTAACTCAAAATCCAGCTTGTGAAAATTTTCGCAACCCCAAGTCTGCCTTGCGAAAATTTCACAACCCCATATATGCCTTGCAAAAATTTTTGCAAGGGCTACCAACAATTCACAAAACCATTTTGCCTTGTGAAATCCATGCGAAATTTGCCTTGTGAATTCCAACAGCCTCTAAGTGAAAAGCCAACGGTCAGCATGAAAGCCAAAAAAAGTCTTTTAAAAATCCTATTTAAAGACCTCCAAAGCCTCTATTTATTTTGCATGAACCATTTTCTATTGCGAAAAGCTCAGCACCTCCTTGCGAACCAGTTTTCTCTCCATTCCATGCCCTGTGGCCACCAATTTGAAGAAACAACCTCCGCCTCTTGCCTCATTTCAGCCAGGACGTGCATCAGAGGAGGCCATACAAACCTGTCAGTATCTCGCGAGGCCAGGCTAAGCGCCTCCTTTCCTTAGAATTCTTCTCAACCATTCCGTCTTCTGAGGGTGGGGTACCCTTTAGCCCTCCTCAGTGTTGAAACTCGACACGGAGACTACCAACTTCTCCGCCCCCTGAGCCATCAGTACACCGCATTCCGTCAAAGAGAGCTAGGACCTCAAGCCCTGAAGAGACGTCTAGGCAGTCACAACCTGATTCTCAAGCCCTAGTGGATTCTCAACATCCTTCCGGCATTGCTCCGGAAGCCATCATCAAGAGGCCTATGGTTACCGCGCTGCCTATTTAGGGAAATTTAGATTGTAAAGCTAGGCCATTTCATTCGGAGCTTTATTTCGACATTGAGGCTATGCGGCAATAGCCGAACCTTCGGGATTCATTTGGACTGCTCCAGAGGTACCATCTCGAGCGCCTTATGACTCTTTGGGAGTTTTTCTACCCTAGAATGGCAATGGACTTCTATCAGTCAATGACTACTCAGGGCGCCCAGATTCCCACCGCCATTCATTTCAGCATTGACGGGCGCCAGGGTATCTTAGAGGCTAGGCACATTGTTGAGGCTCTCCATATTCCATTTCGACCAAAGGATCCAACACATTTCAGGCAGTGGTCCTCTATATCTCAGCGAGACATGGTCCACATCCTATCGAGAGAGACTTCTGGAGATTCATTCCTTGTACGTAAAGAGCTTCCATCTGGGATGCTCCTAGTAGATGTATTGTTGCGATCCTACATTTTTCCTCTTTAGCATCTAGTGTAGAGGCGAGGAGCCATCCTAGATGCGTTATTCAGGATAACTGAGGGCTTATATTTTAGGCCACATCACCTGATTATGGCTGCTCTCCTATACTTTGAGGAGAAAGTTCACAAGAAGAAGCTATAGTAAGCTGACATTATCCCATTGCTGTTTCCGAGGCTGCCCTGCCATATATTGGAGCACATGGGCTATCCTATTGAGTCCCACCTTGAGCGCCGCCACCATTGTCGAGAGCATTTCACTCTGACCAATGGACACAATTGGCAGGTAAGAATATAACGGAGTCAACACTTGAAGCAGCCATACCCAATCCAGCATCTCTAGTGCCAGCATAGGTTGAGCAGGCATAGTAGGACGAGAGTCCCACAGAGTCTGTTCCACTTACCCCTGCTGCACCATCTATGCCTTAGGCCACCCCTACTGATCCTCCTGCTACACCTCCTGTTCCACTAGTTGCACCTCCTACATCAAAGGACTTTATCACCATATCTGGCACAGAGTTTTGTGCCATGGTACATTTGTTGAAGACACTAACCGCTACACACAATGCTCTATTCCGACATATGACAGACATACGTGCTTAGCAGGACCAGCATACTGCTATCCTTTGTCAGATTCAGCAGCATCTGGGACTTCTGCCCCACCTCAGGCTAATATTCCGGGACCATCAGAGCCCATAGCTCCAGCTAAGGAGGCTATTCCAGCTCAGGAGACCATCAGAGCTGATGTTCCTGGCCAGGTCCCTCATGAGGCAGCCACAGAGCCATCATCTCCACCAGAAAACCCTACTCCTTGATCATTTTCTTTATTTTTGTATTTACTTAGCGTATTAGTAGACATTATTACTTGTGTTGATATTTTATATTCTGGGATTGGATGTATTACATGATCATCTCATTGTACTTTCTTAGAGTAATATCTACATATCATTTTTGTTTATACTTGGCATTTTCTTTTCTATCTCCCTTACTCATTAATCTTTTGTTTTTTTTTAATCATGTGGTTTCTCCTATACGACTCAGACTCCATATCACTCAAGAGGTACCACTTCCTCCCTATATTTCAATCGATCTTGACACATTGAGGACAACGTTGATCTTGGTTGGAGAGAGAGTAAAGGAAGGAAGTTTTGTTAATAAGGCTAAGTTATTTCTTTTAAAATAGTAATTTTTGCTTAATTTGAAAATTTTTGTTTAATTTTAAAAGTTTTTACTCTACTCTCCATGGTTATTAAGGAAAAATTCTCAAAATGAATTGGGAGAAATCGGATTCCTACCTTTTTACTTGAATATTAGAGTCGTATTATGCTTATTGAGGTTGATGAATTATTGAAACTCCTATTGAATTCAACCTTATTTCTTCCACTTTAATCTGACCACACACTATGCACATTAAGTTCCATTTATAAGATGAAAAATTATTTCACCTCCTAAACTTAGGAAAATTTAGACTTGGTACCTTTGACCTCGTTTTAATAGTGTTGGGACACCTTATAAAAGGCCAATAAGCCTTTGAACAAAAAAAGAGAAAAATAAAAAAGTGTTTCGCTTGCCTTGAAACTCGAGCAAGGTCAGAGGGGTATATGGTGAAAATCTTTAAAACTCGGTGCCCTAAGCCTTGATTGGTTGGGAGTCACCGACCTCAATGCTCATTACAAGGGTGAATAGGTGGAGTTTAACATATTGTAGGTGCTTGGGTATTAAATTCCAATCTCAAAAGTCCAGGGTAAAATCTAAGGAGTTAGTGGTCGAAAGATCCTAAAAGCTTGATGCCCTAAACCAAACCTTGATTAGTTGGGAGTCATCGATGGACCCTCATTACATGGACACTTTAGAAAACAATACCTTAAGCATTGCACGCCTACAAGAAAAAAAATTGTGAAATAAAAGAGGTGCATTCTTAGCCTATTGGAAGTGGTCAGTTTGCTAAAGTCTGGGAAAGAACTAGGTTGGGGGGAGAGATTAGTTTAGAGTACTATATTCAGAAACTAATAAGCTTAACAGAGATTTTTGTGGAAGAATAATGATTGAGCCTAGGAGAGTGGAAATCCTCTCAATACTTAAATTTGCATAATGCCTACTCCTTATGAATTATGATCAGGTAAGATTTTTTATATCCTCTTGTTGAAGGATGGGTTTTTCTTCTTTAACATTCCATGTGAGAGTATGCTTTATAATCATGCCACTTATTATTTTTTGGATTGATCAGCATGAATTTGTAAATTATTTTATTGTCTTATTTTTGTTTTTCTCTCCTTCATTGCTAAGGGACTAGCAATATGTTGGTTGGGGGGAGTGATTACTACACAAAAAGTGCTCTTTTGTAGCTTGTTATAAACTCTTTTAAACACTTTTGAGTAGTATTTATTACCTTTTAACTCAATTGGCACATTAAGTACCCTTGTAAGTGTTACTAATAAGTTTTTGGCAAGTTTTGATGTTTTTGATAGCTTTTTGATCATTAAAACAAGCCAAGAATGAGGGAGAACTTGGTATAATCCATGGAAAAGCATGATTGAAGCTAAATTACATGAAGAATCCAAGTTTTGGAGAGCTTCAAAGCCTTTGCCAAATTAATCAAGTGTGCAAGGAAGAGAATCAGAGAATGAATCTAACACTGAAGAATTTCTCAACCCCTTGCGAAATTTTTGCAAGATAGAAGGAAATTTCGCAACCTCTTTTCACTCTTGTGAAATTTTCGCAAGACAAAAGGAAATTTCTCAACCTCTTTTCATTCTTGCGAAAATTTCGCAAGCCAGAAGAAAATTTCGCAACTCCTTTTCAACCTTGCGAACTTTTCGCAACTCCGTATCTGACTTGCGAAATCTTCATGTAATCTTAAGATACTTTTGCTCCGACTTCGCTAGATTTTTACCTCAAGATATTTTGTGTAATTATCTATTCTCTCATTGTAATAAGCTAAAGATATTTTTAGATATTTAGGATATCTAGTTGAGGGGTTAAAAATATCTCTCTATATATGTCTTAGCATATCTCTTTTTGTAATATCTATCAGAGAATCTCGAAAAAAATTCTTGGTTATCACTTGTACATTTTTAGTAAGAAATATATAGAGCTTTGCTCTGCCTTACCTACTCATTTTGATTATATTTTCATTCTAGCCAAACAACCTCTAAGGATGTTTTCCCAGAGGATGAGTGGCTAGACTTTTTATTTCTTAGACGGAAGGAAGCTAGGTAAGGGACTCGGATACAAAAGTTGGAGTTTTCCTTGTTTCAGTTTTTAATGAAGAGAAAGTTGTGACCCGTTAATGGTTTTTATATTTTTAGTTAACTTAAAATCATTTATAATCACTTGGGCCAACACTTGGTAAGATTTTCGGACTCAATCCATAGAGATCCATTAGTTATCTCTTGCAAGCCTCTGAGAGGTGGTTTAAAGGTAGGATTGCCTAGGATAGCCAACACTTGGTAAGCTTTTGGACTCCATTGAGACATCCATTAGTTATCTCCTACGAGCTTTTGAAGGGTAATCCAAGGTTAAGGATCACCTTGAATGGAAAATACTGGGTGAGAGGTACGAGCCATTGCAAGATGCATCAGTGAGGGGGATTTAGTGTTGAACGAAGCTTATGTAACACACCGGTTGGGAGGATAACTATAGGTTAAATCCCCACTATGAGGAAAAGATCCGGAATCTCCCCTTTTGTATAAGAAACCTGAACCTAGTGACCCGACACTCCAAGAAACCTTTTCTTTGTAATTAAAATCAGTTACTATTTTGGTTAGCTCAAAACCAACCTTTTCAACCAAAGATTATGTTTTCTTTTAAAGCTAGCTTATAAAAGAAAAAACACCAATCCAATTCTTTAAACTAATATCATGTGTGAAATGAAAACCCATCCTTGTGGATGATCTTAGAACCACTATGCTATGCTAGCTATGCTACCCTAGTATATGGTGAATTAGGTTTATGAATTTTGTTGATAACTCCCGTATGAGGACTAAATTAAAGGTACACTAATTGGGGACGAATCAACGACCCAGATTCTTTGAAGTAAAAAATAGTCCTGAGATGTTCATAGTATCTAGAGGCCTGAGCTCATGAACTATAGTCGTTCATGCCATCCACAAGCTAAAGCTATTCATAAAATCTAGAGCCCTAAGTTCACGTCCTAGTTTCATTCATGTCAATCACAACACTAATTTCTTTATAGCATCTAGAGGCTTGAGCTCATGACTCACAGTAGTTCATGATATCCACATCCCTGAACTAATGATAGGAACAAGAGCCCTGAGCTCACGACCTTGAGTCATACATTTCAATGACAACCGTAAGTTGTTCATATCATCTAGAGCCATCAGCTCACAACTCAGAGTTTTTCAAGTCAATAACAACTTTGAGTTATTCATAGTGTCTAGAGGTCTAACCTCTTGAGCCAGAGTCGTTCATGTCATCACAACCTTGAGTTGTTCGTAGCATTTAGAGCCCTGAGCTCACAACTAGAGTTGTTCATGTCAACCATAGCCCTGAGTTTTCATAGCATCTAGAGCCTTGAGCTCATGACCTATAGTCGTTCATGTCTGCCATATCCCAAAGTTACTCATACCATCTAGAACCTTGAGTTCGTGACCTAGAGTTGGTCATATCAACCATAGCCCTAAGCTATGCATAGCATCTAAAGCCCTAAGCTTATGACCAGAGTGTTTCATGTCAACCATAGGCTTGAGCTATTCATAGTCTTTAAAGACCTAAGCTCATGACTCAAAGTCATTTATGTCATCCACAACCTTATTTTTTTTCATAAGGTGTAGAACCCTTAGCTCACGATCCGGAGTCGTTCCTTTCAACCTCCAACCATGAGTTGATGACCCAAAGTCTTTCAAATCAACAACAACCTTGAGCTAGTCATAGTATCTAGAGGCCTGAGCTCAAGAATCGGAGTCATTCATGTCATCCACAGTTGTTCATAGCATCTAGAGCCTTAAGATCATGGGTTGGAGTTTTTCATGTCAACCACAACCCCGAGTTGTTCATAGTATTTAGAGGCTTGAGCTCATGACCTATAGTCATTCATGTCATCTAAAACCCTTAATTATTCATAGGATCTATAACCTTGAGCTCACAACTGAGAGCCATCCATGTTAACCACAACCTTGAGCTACTTATAACATCTAGAACCTTAAGTTCACGACTTGGCGTCTTTCAAGTGAACATCAGCCTTGATCTATTCATAGTATGTAGAGGCCTGAGCTCATGAGTTGGAGTCGTTCATGTCATCCATATCCTTGAGTTGTTCATAACATCTAGAGCCCTCAGCTCATGACTTAGAGTTGTTCATGCCAATTGTATCTCTAACCTGTTCATATCATCTAGAGCCTTGAGTTCACGACCAATAGTCATTCATGTCAACCACAACCTATAGTGGCTCATAGCATCTAAAACCTTGAGCTCACGACCTAGAGTCTTTCATGTATTCGATAGCCCTAAGCTGTGCATAATATCTAGAGGCCTGAGCTCACAACCTTAAGTCTTTCATGTCCAATGGCTTGAGCTCATGACCTAAAGTCGTTGATGTCATCCACAACCTTGAGTTGTTCATAACATTTAGAGCCCTAGGCTAATAACACAGAGTCATTCATGTCAACCATAACCTGGAGCTATTTATGGCATCTAGAGCACTAAGCTCACGACCCGGATTCGTTCATGTCATCCACAACCCTAAGTTATTCATAGCATCTAGAGGCTTGAGCTCATGATGCAAAATTGTTAATATCATCCACTGTCCTAAGCAATTCATAGCATCTATAGGCCTAAGCCTATGAGATCCTCAATCATTCTTATCATCCGTAACTCTGAGCGTTTCAGAGCATCTAGAACCTTGTGCTCATGACCCATAGTCATTAATGCCAACCAAATCCTTAAGCCATTCATAGCATTTAGAGGCCTGAGTTCACGGGATTTGAAGTCTTTCATATCATTCAAAACTCTAGGTTGTTCATAGCATCCAAAGCCTTGAGCTCCCGATGATTACTACTCAAAAAGTGCTCTTTGATAGCTTTTAATTAACTCTTTTAAACACTTTTGAGTAGTAGTTATTACCTTTTAACTCAATTAACATATTAAGGGCCTTTGCAATCATTTCTAATCAAATTGTGTAAGTCTTGGTGTTTTTGTTAATAATTTGATCACCAAAGCAATTCAAGATTGAGGAGAATTCTTTGGAATCCTTGGCAAAGCAATGGGAATCCCAGTAACATGAAGAACCAAAGCTTTGAAGCTTTGTAGTCCTTTGCCATAAGCAAATCATGAATGCAAGGAGGGAAAGCAAAGAGATAAATCTAACATGAAGCATTCAAGAGGACAGCAACTGTCAGCCACTTTTGGAGCACTTCCTAGAGCCTATTTGATGCATACTATATCGAAGCTTGGGAAGTCAGCAATCCAACACTTCAAACGGTGTGCGATTCGGAGTTGAAATGAAGGAGTTAAAGCCATTGGAAGCCAATCACACCAAGTTGAAGGCCAATTTTGCAGGCTGCGAAATCAGCCTTTGGCTGCGAAATCACAAGAGGATGGTTGCGAAATCAGCCTTTAGCTCCGAAATGGTGTCCTTCAGGTTGCAAAATTTCACAGCCATCTTGCACGCCTGCAAAATTCTCCTGAGTGCTTCCCGATATTTGCGACCGACATTTTTAGATTTTTTGCTTCAGATATTTGATGTCTAAATCCCCATTCTCTCCTTGTAATCCACCTATCATAGGATTCCTTAGTTATTAAGCAGAACAAAGGGTAAATAGCCTTATATATATTGTTTATAATTTCCATTAGAGTGATATGTCGGGGAGCTTGTTCTCAGAGACATCTTTTGTATAGTTTTGGAAGGAAGTAAAATACAGAGCTTTGCTCTGGCTTACCTACTCAATTTGATTGTATTGTATTTATTTTTTCTTACTAGCTAAACAAGCTCTGAGGATGTTCCCTTAGAGAATGAGTGGCTAGGCTTTTAGTTCCTTGGAGAAAAGGTAGCCGGGTAAGGCCCCGAATGCAAAAATTGGTAGTTTTGTTGTTTGAGCTATTAATGAAGAGAAAGTGTGACCCATTAATGATTTCTATGTTTTTAGTTAACTTAAAACGCCTTCAATTCACCTGGGCCAACACTTGGTGATTACTACTCAAAAAGTGCTATTTCATAGCTTGTAATTAACTCTTTTAAACACTTTTGAGTAGTAGTTATTACCTTTTAACTCAATTGGCATGTTAAGGACCCTTGCAATCAATTCTAATCAAATTGTGTTAAGTTTTGGTGTTTTGATAGCTTTTTGATCACCAAAGCAATCCGAGATTGAGGAGAGTTCTTTGGAATCCATGGAAAAGAAAATGAAAAGCTCAGAAACATGAAGAACCAAATATTTGAAGCTTTAAAGTCCTTTGCCATAAGCAAATCCGGAATGCAAGGAGGGGAAGCAAAGAGAAATCTAACATGAAGCATTCTTGATGACAGTCATTTCAGCCACTTTTGGAGCACTTCCTGAAGTCCAATTTATGCATGCTATATGTTGTTTCGAAGCTCAGGAAGTCAAAAATTCAATGCTTTAAACGGTGCACGATTTGGAGTTGAAATGAAGGAGTTACAGCCATTGCAATCAGATCACTCCAAGTTGAAGGCAAAATGTTGCACGACTGCGAAATCAGCCTTTGCCTGCTAAAATGTTGTCCTTTTGCTGCGAAAATTTTGCAACCATTTTGCACAGTGCCGCGGTGTTCTCCTGAAGCTTACCGACCGACATTTTGAGATATTTTTCTTTAGATATTTGATGTCTAAATCCCCAAACTCTCCTTGTAACCCACCTATCATAGGATTCCTTAGTCTTTAAGCAAGAACAAAGGGTGAATAACCTCTTATATATAGTTTGTAATTTTCTTTACACAACAATCAATGATGTAATTGGCGGGAGGAAGAAAAATATATTACAGAGCACTTGCTCCGTTTTTCCTTCATATATTTTTGTTTTTGTTTTCTCATTGGTTTTCTTTCTAGCCAATCAAACTCTGAGGATTTTTCCTCAGAGGATGAGAGGCTAGGCTCTTCGTCTCTTGGAGTGAAAAATCCGGGTAAGTTTCCACATGCATAAATTGGAAGTTTTGTTGTTTTAGTTTTTAACGAAGAGAAAGTGTGACCCGTTAGTGGTTTTTATCTTTTTAGTTAACTTAAAACGCCTTTAAATCACCTGGGCCAACACATAAAATTTCTAGAATAGCCAACACTTGGTAAGCTTTTGGACTCTTAGGAGACATCCATTAGTTATCTCTTGTGAGCTTTTGACGGGTAATCCAAGGTTAAGGATCACCTTGAATGGCAAATGCTAGGTGAGAGGCATGAGCCATTGCAAGATGCATCAGTGAGAGGGAATTAGTGTTTGAACCCATTAAGGGGAAGCATCTGTACCACACCGGTTAGAGAATTAACTATATGTTAATTCTCTAATGCGAGGAAAAGAAACAAGTGACTGAAACTCTCTTTTTGTACAAGGAATCTGAGCCTAGTGATCTGAAACTCCAAGAGACACTTTTCTTTGTAATTAAAATCAGTTACTATTATTTTTGGTTAGCTTAAAACCAATCCTTTTTCAAACATCTTTATGTTTTCTTTTAAAGCTAACCTTGAAATGAAAAGGCACCAATTCAACTTTGAATTAATATCAATTGTGAAGTGAAAACCCATCCCAGTGAACGACCCTAGAGCCACTATGCTATGCTAGCTAAGGCTATCCTAGTACATGGTGTAATAGGTTATAAATTTTGTTGATTACTCCCTTCTGAGGGCCAAAATCAAGGGACACCAGCTGGACATGAATCAGCTGAGACACCAATTGGGAACGTATCACTTGGTAAGGCAAGTGATCTCCGTCCATGGAGATGCACTAGTTTATCTCTTGCGAGCCTTTGGGAGGTGACTTGAAGGTAGGATTTTCTAGAATTGCCAATACTTGGTGATTCGCGCAAATTGATCCAGTTGGGTCATTTAATCAAAAACATTTATAAAACCTATGACCTCATACTAGTGTAGCAAAGCTACTATAGTATAGTGGCTCTAGGGTCGAACTCTGGGATGGGTTTTCATTCTACCAGTGATATACTCGAGATTAGAAATTGGATTCAATGATTTCCTTTATCAAAAACTTAAAGTTTAAAAGAAAATAAAATTTGTTTTGAAAGTGTTTGAACCTAAATTAACATAAACTAATTAAAAATGGAAGAAAGAAAGTTTCTCGGAGCTAAGGATTGCTAGGATCAAGTTTAGAATGCAAAGTGGAAAATTCCGGATTTTTCTCCTCGCATTGGGGATTTAACCTATAGTTATTTCCCGAACCGGTATAGGTTTAACAATGAAGATTTAATCCATAAAAATCAATAGAAATGGTAGTCAAGGTCCATTAATGGCTTTAGACACTATAGGTCATCACCTTGAACCACTTTCCAATGGCTCGTATATGATAACTAATGGACTAATATGGATCTAGCAATAAGCATCCATAAAGACCTGAAGCTTACCATGTAGTGGCCATTCAAAGTGATTCTAAGGGATTTAAAGCAAAACTTTGGATTTAAAAGCCATTTATGAACTTCAACTACCTGTATTTAATGCACGAGCATTTTCCACCTTTGCATCTGGACTTTTCACCTAGCTTCCTTCACTCCAAGAAACCAAGAGTTTAGCCTCTCATCCTCTGAGAAAACATCCTCAGAGGTTGTTTGGCTTCCAAGAAAAAGAAAATAGTAAAGAGAAAATAGAAAACGAGAGAGCTCTGTATATTGCTAAGTGTTAAGCTTAACACCCGTGTTACATGTCTTCAAGAGGTGATTTCCACTCCTTATATAGTTTTTACAAAAGCAAAGCTTTTCATTGGCTTGTTACAAGGAGAAGAAAGGAAATTAAATCAAAAAATACTTAAGAAAATATCTAAAGTGGAGTCGGCAAAAACAGAGGAGATTTCGCACCACGCATGCGAAATTCGCACACCATTCGCACACCTTCAGGGGGTGTGCGAAATTTTCGCACACCTGAAGCAGTTTTGTTCCGAAGGCCATAACTTCCTCGTTTCAGCTCCAAATCATGCACGGTTTGAAGCGTTGGATTCTTGACTTCTTGAGCTTTGAAACGGTATATAGTATGTAGAAAATGGACTTCGGGAAGGGCTCAAAAAGTGCCCAAGAAGACTGAAGCTGCTGTCCTCTGATTTCCTCCTTGCTTCTCTTTGCTTTTCTTTGATTTTCTTTGTTTTTCTTCTTTGGTTGGCTTGTCTTAATGATCCAAAAAGATGTCAAAACACTAAAACTAGCCACAAATATGATTAGAAATCATTGCTAGGTCCTTAACATGCCAATTGGAATAAAGGTGAAGAATTACTACACAAAAGTGCTTAAAACATAATGACTTAAAGGTGTAAAATGGCACTTTTGGGTAGTAATCACTCCCCCCAACTGACACATTGCTAGTCCCTGAGCAATGAAGGAGATAAAAAGAAAGAAAAATAGATAATAATAATTCACAAAATCATGCTGATCACTCCAAAAAATAATCAAGTGGCATGATTGGATCAAACTCTCACATGGCAAGTCAAGGATGTAAAACTCAATCATCAACAAGAGTCATCAAATAACTTACCTATCACAACATGCAAAGAGCGGGCATTATGCAAATTTGAGTATCAAAATAATTTCCACTCGCTTAGGTCCAACACTTAATCTTCCAAGAAAATCTAAGTGTTAAGGTGTTTAGTTTCCAGTTATAGTATGTCAAACTATATTCTCCCCCCAACTAAGGTTTTTCTCTAACTTTAGCAACACTACTCATATATAAAAGGCTAAGAACGCACCCCTTTTCATTTTCTTTTTCTTTCTTTCTTTTTTTTATTTTTTTATTTTTTATTTTTTATACTTCACCCATCCACCCATGTAACGAGCATTAAGGTCGGTGAACTCCCAACCAGTAAAGGCTTAGGGCACCAGGCTTTAAAGATTTTCACCATATACCCCTCGGACCTTGCTCGGGTTTCAAAGCAAGTGAAGCAAAAATTATTTTCATAAGACACATTGGCCTTTTATAAGGTGTCCCAACACTAATAGAATGAAGTCAATGGCACCAAGTCGAAAATTTCCTAAGTTTAGGGAGTGAGAAAGTTTTCCATGTTATAACTGGAATCTAATGTGTTAAGTGTCTGAAAAGATTAGAGTGGAAGACTTAAGATTGAAAACAAAAGGAGCTTCAACAATTTATCAACTTTAATAAGCATAATACAAACTTTGAGACTATGGCAATAAGATAAGAATTTAATTTCTCCCATTTACTTTTGAGAATTTATCTTTGAGAAAACAAAGAGAGTTTGCAAAAAAAATTTTTAGCAAAATAATTTAACCAACAATTCAACAATTTACTTCCTCAATTCCCCCCCCCCCCCCCAACTAGGATGAACATTGTCCTCAATGTTCCAAAAGCAAACGATAATATAAGGGAGGAAGTGATACCTCCTGATAGTAAGGGACTCTGAATGAATAGGAGAAACCACATGTTTCATAAGAAAAGAAAAATCATAAGTGTGCTGAATAGAGGAAATAAAATGGAAGCTAAAATACACAAAAAGGGAAGATGTCTATATAAACTGAGAGAGTACAATATACAAAATAAACATGGAGTACATCCAATCCCAGTATAACAGTGGTCCAAAATATATAAGACATCTAAAAACGTAGTATATAGATACAAAAAAGGAGAGGAGTGATCGTATGATCAAGTGGTAGGCTCCTCTGGTGGATAGGAGGGGTCCTCCGCTGCAACTGTGGAAGGAACCTCTACAGGTGGAACTGGTGGTGAAAGACCGAGATGCTGCTGAATCTCTCGGAGAATGAGAGTCTGCTGGTCCTGTTGAAGCTGGAAGTGGTCCATGCGCTCCATAATGGCTGTCTGAGTAGTGGTCAAAGTCTGGAAAGAAGCAAGCAAGGCACGATACTCGGCACCAGGGATAGTAATGGGCGGCTCTGATGTAGGAGGAATAGCAGGTGGGGCATCAGATGATGCGGCCTCTGGTACTGGCTGTGGAGGCTCTGAAGTGGACGGAGCAAGAGGGACTTCCCTTGGCTCGGGAAGTTCTGGGGACTGGCGATGGAGCCATATCTGAGTCCATTGGTCAAGAGAGAAGCTCTCTCGACAATGGCGGCGAGTCTCAGAATGAGGGCCTGCACGAAAACCCATATGCGCCAAAACATGGCATAGCAGCCGAGGGAAAAGTAAAGGAATGGAGTCTGCCCTCGCAAGATGCCGCTTATGCACCTTCTCCTCAAAATGGAGGAGAGCGGCCATAATCAAATGATGAGGGCCAAAGTAGTAGCCCTCATAGATACGGAATAATGCCTCCAAAATGGCCCCTCACCTCTGCACTTTATGCTGAAGAGGAAAAAGATTGGCGCGAAGCACCACATCGACTAGGAGCATCCTCCTCAAAATGGTCCTCTGGGAAGATGTCCCTCGAGATAGGCTACGAACCATGTCTCACTCAGAAAGTGGGGCCCAGCGTCTAAATGCAGCGGGATCTGCCGGTGCATAAGGGATATGGAAAGCATCGGCAATCTGTCTAGCCCCCAAAATACCCTGGCGTCCATCAATGTTAAAAAGGAGCGAGGCTGGTACCGGGACGCCACGAGTAGTCATAGACTGGTAAAAGTCTAAAGCTACTCGAGGATAAAAGAACAGGGGCAAAGTCATAAAGGGTACAAGATGGTACCTCTCAAGTAGGCGGTATGAATCCCGCAACTCAGGCTGCTGTCGCATCAGAGAGTGATCGAAATATGTCTCGACATGAAAGTCTCTCGATCGGCAATCGGAGTTGCCCTCAATGGGCCAGCTGGGTCTAGGGCGCCTGGCAGAAGAAGGCTGAGGTGCTCTGGAGGACTCTCCTGGCTCTGTAGTCTTCGCTTTCTTTGAAGGAGGACTCCGAGGTGGAATTTGGGTAGGAGCCATAGACGTGGCGGATGCTCTCCTCGTATGGTATCTGCTCTCAGGTGCCGAATCAGGTAAAAATGAGGGCGCATCAAGTGGGGCCCGCACAGGGGCGGTTCTCTGACTGCTATGGGGAGCTGAAGTAGATCCTCCTCGGGTCTTGGGCATGATGAAGTGATGAAACGAGGCTCAGAGGCTCGGAATTTTAGAAGGTAGGGATGGAGAGGCTGAGATTTTCGCACAGGGGGGTTAAGTGTGCGAAATTTTCGCACAGGGGGGGGGGTGTGCGAATTTCTCACACCTCAAAGGGGGTGTGCGAAATTTTCGCACAGGGCACTATTCACCCACGCGGCTAAAGAGTGATGGCTCTTTTGAAATGGTGAGAATTTGTGGCTTTTGAGGATGGGAATTGGTGGCTTAGGTAAGAAAAAGATTTATCATGGTGAATGGGCTTGGAATTTGGAGCTTTTCAAGTGGAAAATTTGAGAATTGGAGCTCCCATGGCCGGCAGCAATGGATTTCTTTTGAAGAAATCAAGGCTTGGATGCTTATGGTTTAGGCTTTGGATTGGCAAGAACAAGGTTTGGATGGGATTATGGAGGTTTTTAGAGTGTTGGGTAACGAATTGGAAGGATTTCGATGGTGGAGGAGGATGGAATTGCCGAATTTGGAAGATGATGAATAGTGATTGCCGCGGCTATGGAGTGGAATATTGGAGATGGGCTGCTATGGTGGTGTTGATGATGATGATTGATGAAGGAAAGGAGTTTTATGGATGGCAGTGGGTGATCGGAAGAGAGGCTTTGAGAGAATTGAAGAAGGAGCTTAAACTTTGAAGTGGAGAATCAAAGCTTTTAAAGAGAAAAATGAGTTTTGCATACCTGTGAAATTCAAAGACAGAGAGCATGGTTTTGAAAATTGGCGCAAAAACAAATTCGCACCAGGTTCGCATACCTGTGAAATTCGCACAGGGGACAGAGAGCATGCAATTTTTGAAAAGTGGTGCAAAAGTGAATTCGCACCGGGTAGGGGGGTGTGCGAAAATTTCGCACACCTCAAAGGGGGTGTGCGAATTTTGCTGAAACTTGATTTTTCTCCCCTGTTTTCCCTTGTTTCCACCAAGACTCCATTCTTCAAGCCTTCCTACCTACATGTTAACACAAAAAACACAATTCAAACCATATTAGAATGAATTTAACGTCAAAAATAGAAATCAAAACATGCGTAAATACAAGAAAACACTAAGTTAAACTAAAATCAACTTAAAAGAAAACAAAAAGAGGATGAACTTTTTAGTCTTTGGAGAGACTAAGTTCACCCATGAACCAAGTGTTTTCATGCTGGAGGTGGATCAAGGAGGATGAATTCCTCCTTGTCTCGGGAAAAAGATTCGATATAAGGCTTGAGACGATGCCCATTCACTTTGAAAGTTCGAGTGCTATTGAAGTTGAGTAGTTCAACTACTCCATTTGGTTGCACTTCATGAATTATGAAAGGACCCGTCCATCTTGATTTCAATTTTCCCGGAAAAAGATGAAGCTTAGAGTCATAAAGCAAGACTCTTTGCCCCTTGGCAAAATTCTTTTGATTTACCAATTGATCATGCCATTTCTTCAACCTCTCCTTTGCAATTTTTGAATTGAGGTAAGCATCATTCCTCATTTCCTCCAATTCATTCAAATCCAAACATCTTTTCAACCCGGCTCTTGTCAAATCCATGTTGAGCTTCTTGATTGCCCACCATGCTTTATATTCAATCTCCACTGGAAGATGGCACGCTTTGCCATAAACAAGGCGATAAGGAGACATTCCAAGGATGGTCTTATAAGCGGTCCTATACGCCCATAAGGAATCTAGGAGCTTAATAGACCAATCCTTCCTATTAACATTCACCACCTTCATCAATATATTCTTGATCTCCCGATTGGCTAACTCAACTTGGCCACTTGTTTGAGGGTGATAGGGTGTAGCTACCTTGTGCTTA
This sequence comes from Vitis riparia, assembly GCF_004353265.1. NCBI lineage: Eukaryota > Viridiplantae > Streptophyta > Magnoliopsida > Vitales > Vitaceae > Vitis > Vitis riparia. The sequence goes on from NC_048448.1 coordinate 15,623,377, forward strand.
ACCCCATATTTGGCTAGAAGAGCCTCAAAAGGTTTATTGCAAAAGTGGGTTCCTCCATCACTTATAATGGCCTTAGGCACTCCAAATCTTGCAAAGATGTTGTCCTTGAGGAATTTAAGAACCACCTTATGATCATTGCTCCTACATGGGATTGCTTCCACCCACTTAGAGACATAATCCACTCCCACCAAAATGTAGGAATGTCCAAATGATATTGGAAATGGTCCCATGAAGTCTATCCCCCAAACATCAAAGACATCCACTATCAAGATGGGATTCAAGGGCATCATATTTCGGCGTGTAAGCTTACCAAGCCTTTGACACCGATCACATCCCTTGCACATAGAGTGGGCATCCTTGAAAAGAGAGGGCCACCAAAACCCTAATTGGATCACTTTCATGGCTGTCTTTTGGGAGGCAAAGTGACCTCCACATGCATTATCATGGCAATGAGAAAGAATTCCCGATTGCTCTTGTTCAGGAACACATTTCCTTATGATTTGATCCGCACAATATTTGAAGAGAAAAGGCTCCTCCCAATAGTAAGCATGGATCTTAGCAAAGAAATGCCTCTTGTCTTGGGCACTCCACTCGCTTGGAACTTCCCCAGTAACCAAGTAATTCGCAATGTGAGAATACCATGGGGCTACATCTATTGACATGAGAGACTCCTCAGGGAAGTCATCATTGATAGGCAGACCATGTGAGTCATGTGCTATCACAAGTCTTGACAAGTGGTCAGCTACCACATTTTCTACTCCCTTTTTATCCCGGATTTGGAGATTAAATTCTTGGAGCAAAAGGATCCATCTTATCAATCTTGCCTTGACATCTTGCTTGGTTAGCAAGTACTTCAAAGCGGAATGGTCAGTGAACACCACTATAGAGGACCCTACCAAATAGGCACGAAACTTATCCAAGGCAAAAACTACTGCCAACAACTCCTTCTCAGTAGTTGTGTAGTTCCTTTGAGCCTCGTTCAAAGTCTTGCTCGCGTAATAAATCACATAGGGCTTTCCATCCTCCCTTTGCCCTAAAACAGCCCCCATAGCAAGATCACTTGCATCACACATTACCTCAAAAGGTAATTTCCAATTTGGGGCTCTCACTATTGGTGCAGTTGTGAGGAATTGCTTAAGTTCCTCAAAACTCTTCTGACACTTCTCGTCCCACACAAACTTGGCATCCTTTACCAAGAGTTCACAAAGAGGCTTTGAGATTTTTGAGAAATCCTTAATGAACCTCCTATAGAACCTGGCATGTCCTAGGAATTGCCTAATTCCTTTAACATTTGTGGGAGGTGGCAACTTAACAATTAGCTCCACCTTTGCCTTATCTACCTCAATGCCATTTTTGGATATTACATGTCCTAAGACAATGCCTTGTTGTACCATAAAATGGCACTTCTCCCAATTTAGCACTAGGTCTTTCTCAATACATCTATGGAGAACTGCTTCTAAGTGTAATAAACACTCCTCAAAAGAACTTCCATAAACAGTGATGTCATCCATGAAGACTTCCATGATGCGTTCTACCATATCACTGAAGATGCTTAGCATACATCTTTGGAAAGTTGCAGGAGCATTACATAAACCAAAGGGCATTCTCCTATACGCAAAAGTACCAAAGGGGCATGTAAAGGTTGTCTTTTCTTGATATTCCAAATCAATCTCTATTTGGAAGTACCCCGAGTAACCATCTAAAAAACAGTAGAAAGGATGTCCTGAGACTCTCTCAAGGACTTGGTCCATGAAAGGCAATGGGAAATGGTCCTTCCTAGTCACTGAATTCAACCTCCTGTAGTCTATACACACCCTCCATCCTGAGGTAGGACGTGTAGAGACTTCCTCCCCTTTCTCATTCTGGATCACAGTGATACCAGATTTCTTTGGAACTACTTGGGTGGGGCTCACCCACAAGCTATCTGAAATGGGATATATGATCCCTGCTTGTAGTAGCTTCAGAACTTCACCCCTCACCACCTCTTGCATGTGAGGATTCAACCTCCTCTGGGGCTGCCTCACTGGTTTTGCATCTTCCTCCATATAGATATGGTGGGTGCACACCAGAGGACTAATCCCCTTCAGATCAGAAATTTGCCATCCAATGGCTTTCTTGCATTTTCTGAGGACTCCCAAAAGACTATCCTCTTGATCACTTGTGAGATTTGAAGAGACCACCACTGGACATTTCTCATCTTCCTCCAAATATGCATACTTCAAATTAACAGGAAGTGGCTTCAAAACAAGCTTTGGAGAATCCTCCATAGCTGCTCCTTGTGAGTCCTCCTTATTGAACAGTGGTAAGATCTCTTCCCGTCTCCTCCAAGGAGACATGGTAGCTAGCACATCAGAGGGTTCAGGTAACCCTTCTTCAAGCACTTCAAAGCTTTCATTCAAGCTCTCTTCTAAGCTCTTATCACAATGCTCTTCAACCAAGGTGTTGATCAGGCACACCTCTTCCAATCCTTCATCCTCTTCTGGGTGAAGATGCCTCTTACAAAGATGGAATATGTTCAATTCCAAAGTCATGTTTCCAAATGTGAGCTGCATCACCCCATTTCTACAATTGATGACGGCATTGGAGGTAGCCAGGAAAGGTCTCCCAAGAATGATTGGCATGTAATTGGCTTCCATTACAGTGGGGTCAGTATCAAGCACAACAAAATCCACGGGATAGTAGAATTTGTCCACTTGAACTAAAACATCCTCTATCACCCCCCTTGGGATTTTGACAGATCTATCAACTAAGGAGAGAGTGATGGCTGTGGGCTTCAATCCTCCAAGTCCCAGTTGCTTGTACACAGAGTATGGGAGCAAATTCACACTTGCCCCCAAGTCTAGTAAAGCTTTCTCCACAAGTGTCCCTCCAATGTTGACTGCAATGGTGGGGCAACCCGGATCTTTATACTTGACTGGAGACTTACTCTGAATGATAGCACTTACTTGCTCAGTGAGGAATGCATTCTTTCTCACATGTAACCCTCTCTTAACCGTGCATAAGTCCTTCAGAAACTTTGCATATGTGGGGACTTGCTTGATCATATCAAGTAAGGGTATATTCACCTTCACTTGTCTCAAGACTTCAAGAATTTCTGATGAATTCTTGATTTCCTTCTTTCCATGTAAAGCTTGAGGAAAAGGGGGAGGCATATGTTTCTTCATCATATCCTCTTTAATTACTATCCTTGGCTCTTCTTCAAAGCTTGATTTGGATGCACTTTTCTTCCCACTCTTCTCTTCTTGGTTATTGCTTTCTTTAACCAAGGTTTTCTTTGACAAAGGTTCTTCATCTTGCCTCACCTTAGGCAAGGGTTGATCAACCTCCTTTCCACTCCTCAAGGTGATCACAACTTTGACCTCCCTCAACTTTGAAGAATCCCCCTCTTGGGTTTCAACTTCATGAACACCCTTTGGATTTTGGCTTGGTTGAGAGGGGAACTTTCCTTTCTCATTCACTGTGTTGAGGTTGGTAAGCCTAGAGATGGAGTATTGAATGTTATCTATTTTCTGATATAGATCATTTTGCATCCCATCCATTCTCTTATTTAGAGAACTCTCAACATTCTCAATCTTTTGGTGCAATTGGGAGTTGATTGCCCTTTGTTCACCCACAAAGTCATTCATGACTTTACTTAGGTTTGCAATGGCTTGCTCCACTGAAGAGGTTTGTTGAGGTGCTTGAGTTTGGGCTTGTGGTTGGTATGGAGGTGGTCTTGGTCTCCAAGAAAAATTTGGATGGTTTCTCCAGCTTGAATTATAGGTGTTTCCATAAGGTGCATTGTTGTTAGGCCTAAATTGCCCCACAACATTGGCTTGATCACCTAACATCTCCCTCACAGCTGGCATGGTTGGGCACTCATCTACCACATGGTCACATGATTGGCAAATGGTGCATGGCATGGCATGGGCTTGAGTCTCGGAAATGGCTTGGACTTCATGCATCTTTTTTAACTCAAGTTCTTCCAACCTCCTTGCTATTGTTGCCACCTTAGCTTTCATGTCCATGTCTTCACTTAACATGTACAATCCACCCTTTGGATTTACAGGAGCTTTCATCCTTCCCAATTCCTTTGAGTTGGGCTCATCCCATCCTCTTGTTACCTCAGATACATAACTTAAAAAATCCATGGCTTCTTCCGGATTGTTACTCATAAAATCTCCCCCACACATGGTTTCAAGAATTTGCTTCATGGAGGAAGACATTCCATCATAGAAATAGCTCACCAAGAGCCATGTATCAAAGCCATGATGAGGACAAGCATTGATTGCTTCCATATACCTTTCCCAACATTCATGGAACTTCTCATTTTCTTTTGCAGAAAAGTTTGAGATTTGCCTCTTCAATCCATTGGTCCTATGGGTGGGGAAAAATTTCTTCAAAAATTCAGCCTGAAGATCAACCCAATTCCTTATGCTCCTTGGCCTTAAAGAATTAAGCCATATTTTTGCCTTGTCCTTCAAAGTGAAAGGGAATAGCTTGAGTCTCATCAAGTCTATTGAAGCTCCTCCCTCTTTAAAGGTATTGCACACCTCCTCAAACTCCTTGATGTGGGCATATGGATTCTCACTCTCCATTCCATGGAAATTTGGTAGAAGGGGCACAATATGGGGCCTTATAATCAGCTGCTCAAGATGAGGTATTATGCATGAGGGTGCACTCATCCTTGGTGGGTGCATTCTATCCCTCATGGATAGATATGCATTTGGATTACCCCCTTGACCTTGTTGAGAATTCTGATCCTCTTGTGGAAGGTCCATGATGTTTACACAGATATTCAACTCTGTGTCTTGAGGATTCTCAATCCTTACTAATCTTCCCTCTTGGTCCCGAATCCAATAGGGCATGCATAAATCTCTACTTACCTGAAAACAAAACGAAGAAAACAAAAACAAAAGAAAACTAGAAAAAAGTTAAGGTTAGAAAGAAAACAAAAGAAATTCTAAAAGAAAGGAAATAAAATTAGTGAAAAAGGAATTCACCAAACTTGTGATGAAAATCACAAGTAGCCTCTAAAAGGGTGTATCACTGTATTGTGGCACCATCCCCGGCAGCGGCGCCATTTTGATTCGCGCAAATTGATCCAGTTGGGTCATTTAATCAAAAACATTTATAAAACCTATGACCTCATACTAGTGTAGCAAAGCTACTATAGTATAGTGGCTCTAGGGTCGAACTCTGGGATGGGTTTTCATTCTACCAGTGATATACTCGAGATTAGAAATTGGATTCAATGACTTCCTTTATCAAAAACTTAAAGTTTAAAAGAAAATAAAATTTGTTTTGAAAGTGTTTGAACCTAAATTAACATAAACTAATTAAAAATGGAAGAAAGAAAGTTTCTCGGAGCTAAGGATTGCTAGGATCAAGTTTAGAATGCAAAGTGGAAAATTCCGGATTTTTCTCCTCGCATTGGGGATTTAACCTATAGTTATTTCCCGAACCAGTATAGGTTTAACAATGAAGATTTAATCCATAAAAATCAATAGAAATGGTAGTCAAGGTCCATTAATGGCTTTAGACACTATAGGTCATCACCTTGAACCACTTTCCAATGTCTCGTATATGATAACTAATGGACTAATATGGATCTAGCAATAAGCATCCATAAAGACCTGAAGCTTACCATGTAGTGGCCATTCAAAGTGATTCTAAGGGATTTAAAGCAAAACTTTGGATTTAAAAGCCATTTATGAACTTCAACTACCTGTATTTAATGCACGAGCATTTTCCACCTTTGCATCTGGACTTTTCACCTAGCTTCCTTCACTCCAAGAAACCAAGAGTTTAGCCTCTCATCCTCTGAGAAAACATCCTCAGAGGTTGTTTGGCTTCCAAGAAAAAGAAAATAGTAAAGAGAAAATAGAAAATGAGAGAGCTCTGTATATTGCTAAGTGTTAAGCTTAACACCCGTGTTACATGTCTTCAAGAGGTGATTTCCACCCCTTATATAGTTTTTACAAAAGCAAAGCTTTTCATTGGCTTGTTACAAGGAGAAGAAAGGAAATTACATCAAAAAAATACTTAAGAAAATATCTAAAGTGGAGTCGGCAAAAACAGAGGAGATTTCACACCACGCATGGGGTGTGCGAAATTTTCGCACACCTAAAGGGGGTGTGCGAAATTCGCACACCATTCGCACACACCTTCAGGGGGTGTGCGAAATTTTCGCACACCTGAAGCAGTTTTGTTCCGAAGGCCATAACTTCCTCGTTTCAGCTCCAAATCGTGCACGGTTTGAAGCGTTGGATTCTTGACTTCTTGAGCTTTGAAACGGTATATAGAATGTAGAAAATGGACTTCGGAAAGTGCTCCAAAAGTGCCCAAGAAGACTGCAGCTGCTGTCCTCTGATTTCCTCCTTGCTTCTCTTTGCTTTTCTTTGATTTTCTTTGCTTTTCTTCTTTGGTTGGCTTGTCTTAATGATCCAAAAAGATGTAAAAACACTAAAACTAGCCACAAATATGATTAGAAATCATTGCTAGGTCCTTAACATGCCAATTGGAATAAAGGTGAAGAATTACTACACAAAAGTGCTTAAAACATAATGACTTAAAGGTGTAAAATGGCACTTTTGGGTAGTAATCACTTGGTGAGCTTTTGGACTCTAAGGAGACATCCATTAGTTATCTCTTGCGAGCTTGAGAAGGGAAGTCCAAGGTTAATGATCACCTTGAATGGCGAATGCTAGGTGAGAGGCACGAGCCATTGCAAGTTGTATCAATGAGAGGGAATTAGTGCTGAAATCCATTAAAGGGAAACATCTGTACAATGCCGGTTAGAGAATTAACTATATGTTAATTCTCTAATGCGAGGAAAAGATTCAAGTGACCGGAGCTTTGTTTTTGCATGAGGAGCCTCCCATGTGAACCTAAAACTCCAAGGAACACTTTTCTTCATAAGTAATTCCCATTACTTTCTTTTTAGTTAGCTTAAAACTAATCTTTTCAACCAAATTTTATGTTTTCTTCTTAAGCTAACCTTGAAATGAAAAAGCACCAATTCAACTTTGAATTGGTATCAGTTGTAAGTTGAAAACCCTTCCCAGTGAACGATCCTAGAGCCACTATGCTATATTAGCTAAGGCTATCCTAGTGCATGGTGATATAGGTTATAAATTTTGTTGATTACTCCTGTCTGAGGACCAAACTCAAGGTACACCAGCTAGGCACGCAATCAAATGGCGCTGTTGTCGGGGAATGTGCCAACTTCACAATGATATTAGTTCTATTACTTGTGATTTTCATCACAAGTTTGGTGATTTTTCTTTCATTTTACTAACTCTTTTAATTGTTTCTTTCACTTGTTCATATTCTAACATATCTTTTAATTTAGTTTTAGTTAATCTAAGTCTTTTTGTAGTCTTGTTTTCTTTCGTTTTCTTCTGTTTTTGTTTTTGTTACAGTTGATACTAGTTGTGTATGCCAAATTGGATACGAGATAGTGGAGGAAGGCTTGTTAAACATGAAACACCTCATAACAAGGAATTAGAATTGAGCTTGAATATCATGGAAACTACACCTGAAGATCAGCATAGTCACCATGGTCATAAGAACAATCCCAATGAATTCAGATCAATGAGGGACCACATGCATCCACCTCGTATGAGTGCACCATCATGTATAGTGCCCCCTACAGAGCAGCTAGTGATTAGACCTTAATCTAAGTCTTTTTGTAGTCTTGTTTTCTTTTGTTTTCTTCTGTTTTTGTTTTTGTTACAGTTGATACTAGTTGTGTATGCCAAATTGGATACGAGATAGTGGAGGAAGGCTTGTTAAACATGAAACACCTCATAACAAGGAATTAGAATTGAGCTTGAATATCATGGAAACTACACCTGAAGATCAGCATAGTCACCATGGTCATAAGAACAATCCCAATGAATTCAGATCAATGAGGGACCACATGCATCCACCTCGTATGAGTGCACCATCATGTATAGTGCCCCCTACAGAGCAGCTAATGATTAGACCATATATTGTTCCACTTCTACCAACTTTACATGGGATGGAAAGTGAGAATCCCTATGCACATATCAAGGAATTTGAAGATGTTTGTAATACATTCCAAGAGAGAGGAGCTTCAATCGACTTGATGAGGCTTAAGCTATTTCCTTTTACTTTAAAGGATAAGGCCAAGATTTGGCTTAATTCTTTAAGGCCAAGGAGTATCCATACTTGGACTGATTTACAAGTTGAATTCCTCAAGAAGTTTTTTCCTACTCACAGAACAAATGGCTTGAAAAGGCAAATTTCAAACTTCTCAGCTAAAGAGAATGAGAAATTCTATGAGTGTTGGGAAAGATACATGGAAGCCATCAATGCTTGTCCTCACCATGGTTTTGATACATGGCTATTGGTGAGTTATTTCTATGATGGGATGTCTTCCTCAATGAAGCAACTCCTCGAGACAATGTGTAGAGGAGATTTCATGAGTAAGAATCCGAACGAAGCTATAGATGTCTTAAGTTATGTTGCTGAAGTTTCAAGCGGATGGGATGAACTGAACAAGGGAGAAGTGGGGTAGATGAAGTCTCAACCGAATGCTTTCAATGCTAAGGCTGGGATGTACACCTTGAATGAAGATGCTGATATGAAAGCAAAATTTGCAGCTATGACAAGAATATTGGAGGAGCTAGAGCTGAAAAAGATGCATGAAGTGCAAGCTGTTGCTGAAACACCAGTGCAAGTAAAGCCATGTCCTATTTGTCAATCTTATGAGCACTTGGTGGAGGAGTGCCCTACAATTCTAGCTGCTAGAGAAATGTTTGGAGATCAAGCAAATGTCATTGGACAATTCAAGCCCAAAAGTAATGCTCTGTATGGAAACACTTACAACTCAAGTTGGAGGAACCATCCAAATTTTTTATGGAAGCCAAGAGCACCTCAATACCAACAGCTGGCTCAACCATCTCAACAAGCTTCAAGTCTTGAACAAGCAATAGTGAATCTCAGCAAGGCTGTGGGAGATTTTGTTGGAAACCAAAAATCCATCAATGCTCAACTCAGTCAAAGAATTGACAGTGTAGAGAATACATTGAATAAAAGGATGGATGGGATGCAAAATGACTTATCTCAGAAGATAGATAATCTCCAATACTCAATCTTAAGGCTCACTAATTTGAACACAATGCAAGAGAAGGGTAGATATCCTTCTCAACCTCACCAAAACCCCAAGGGTATCCATGAAGTGGAAACTCATGAGGGAGAATCTTCACAGGTGAAATATGTCAAAGCCTTGATCACTCTAAGGATTGGTAAAAGGTTGAGTCGCCAACACCCAAGCCACATGTTGAAGTGGAAGAAGAAAAAGAGACAAAGAAGGAGGAGGAAATCAAAGGAAAGAAGAAAGATATCAGTGAAGGGAAAGAGGACCATGATTCAACAGTGAATGCAAATCCGGAGAAAGAGCTTATTAAGGAAGAAATGATGAACAAACACATCTCTCCACCTTTTCCTCAAGCTTTACATGGGAAAAAGGGGATCAGAAATGCATCAGAAATCCTTGAAGTATTGAGACAAGTGAAAGTCAATATTCCATTGCTGATATGATTAAACAAGTTCCAACATATGCAAAATTCCTAAAGGACTTGTGTACTATCAAAAGAGGGTTGAATGTGAATAAGAAAGTCTTCTTGATAGAGCAAGTAAGTGCTATCATACAATGCAAGTCTCCTTTGAAGTACAAAGATCCAGGATGTCCTACCATTTCAGTCATGATTGGGGGAAAGGTAGTGGAAAAATCTTTGTTAGACTTGGGAGCAAGTGTGAATTTCCTACCATACTCTGTCTACAAGCAATTGGGACTTGGTGAATTGAAGCTAACATCAATCACTCTATCTTTAGCTGATAGATCAGTGAAAATTCTAAGGGGGATAATTGAAGATGTCTTAGTTCAAGTTGATAACTTCTACTATCCAGTAGATTTTGTTGTTCTTGATACGGACCCCTTTGTTAAGGAAGCTAATTATGTTCCTATCATCCTTGGAAGGTCATTCCCTGCTACCTCAAATGCAATCATCAATTGTAGGAATGGACTTATGAAACTCACTTTTGGCAACATGACACTTGAGCTCAATATCTTTTATATGTCTAAAAAGCTAATCACTCCGGAAGAAGAAGAAGGTCCAGAAAAGGTATGCATTATTGACACTCTAGTGGAGGAGCACTGTAATCAGAATATGCAAGACAAGTTGAATGAAAGTCTTGGGGATCTTGAAGAAGGGTTGTCTGAACCCACTGATGTGCTTGCTACTCTACAAGGTTGGAGGAGGAGAGAAGAGATTCTACCTTTATTCAATAAAGAGGAGGCACAAGAAGCTGCTAAGGAAGAGATCCCAAAGCTCAATTTGAAGCCTCTGCCCATGGAGTTGAAATATACGTACCTGGAAGAAAATAAACAATGCCCTGTTGTTATATCTTCATCTCTTACTACTCATCAGGAGATTTCTCTACTTGAAGTTCTCAAGAGGTGTAAGAAAGCAATAGGATGGTAAATATCTAACTTGAAAGGCATCAGTCTTTTGGTTTGTACACATCATATATATATGGAGGAAGAAGCTAAACCAATTCGTCAACCTCAAAGAAGATTGAATCCTCATTTACAAGAGGTGGTGCGAGTTGAGGTGCTGAAGCTACTTCAAGCAGGTTTTTTCTATCCCATATCTGACAGCCCTTGGGTGAGTCCTACTCAAGTGGTACCAAAGAAGTCAGAGATTACTGTGGTTCAAAATGAAAAGGGATAAGAAATTGCTACACGCCTCACTTCAGGTTGGAGGGTGTGTATTGATTATAGGAAATTGAATGTTGTGACAAGGAAATATCATTTTCCACTGCCATTTATTGATCAAGTGTTGGAGAGAGTCTTTGGCCATCCTTTCTATTGTTTCTTGGACTAGTACTCAGGGTATTTTCAAATTGAAATTGATGTTGAAAATCAAGAGAAGACCACTTTCACATGTCCATTTGGAACATATGCCTACAGAAGAATGCCTTTTGGTTTATGTAATGCACTTGCAACATTCCAAAGATGTATGCTTAGTATCTTCAGTGATATAGTGGAGCGAATTATGGAGGTTTTCATGGATGATATCACCATATATGGAGGTACATTTGAAGAATGCTTAGTTAACTTGGAAGCGGTTCTTAACAGATGCATTGAAAAGGACTTGGTGCTCAATTGGGAGAAATGCCACTTTGAGGTACATCAAGGAATTTTCCTTGGCCATATCATCTCCGAGAAAGGCATTGAAGCTGATAAAGCAAAGGTGGAACTTATTGTCAAATTGCCATCCCCAACAACTGTAAAAGGAGTAAGGCAATTCCTTAGCCATGCAGGGTTCTACAGAAGATTTATAAAAGACTTCTCTAAGCTTTCAAAGCCTCTTTGTGAACTCTTGGCTAAGGATGCTAAGTTTATATGGGATGAAAGAGTTTTGATCAATTGAAGCAATTCTTGACAACTGCTCCAATAGTGAGGGCTCCCAACTGGTAACTACCCTTTGAAGTAATGTGTGATGCCAGTGACTTTGCTATAGGAGCTGTGCTTGGCCAAAGTGAAGATGGGAAGCCCTATGTGATCTACTATGCAAGCAAGACATTGAACGAAGCTCAAAAGAACTACATAACTACAGAGAAAGAATTGTTAGCCGTGGTGTTTGCCTTAGACAAGTTTCCTGCTTATTTAGTAGGGTCTTTCATCATTATTTTCACTGACCATTCAGCCTTGAAGTATATATTGACAAAGCAAGATGCAAAAGCAAGGTTAATTAGATGGATTCTTTTATTACAAGAGTTCGATCTCCAAATCAGAGAAAAGAAAGGAGTGGAGAATGTGGTAGCTGGCCACCTTTCAAGGTTGGCTATAGCACACAATTCCCATGTCTTACCTATTAATGATGACTTTCCTGAGGAATCACTCATGTTGCTAGAGAAAACTCCTTGGTATGCTCATATTGCTAACTATTTGGTTACTGGTGAAGTTCCAAGTGAGTGGAAAGCACAAGACAAGAAGCACTTCTTTGCAAAGATTCATGCTTATTATTGGGAAGAGCCTTTTCTTTTCAAGTATTGTGCAGATCACATAATCAGGAAGTGTGTCCCTGAAGAAGAGCAACAAGGAATCCTCAGCCATTGCCATGAGAATGCATATGGAGGCCACTTTGCCTCTCAGAAAACAACCATGAAGGTGTTGCAATCAGGGTTTACTTGGCCATCACTTTTCAAAGATGCCCACATCATGTGTAGGAGCTGTGATAGATGCCAAAGACTCGAGAAGCTTACAAGAATAAATAAAATGCCTATGAACCCCATTCTAATAGTTGATCTCTTTGATGTTTGGGGTATTGACTTCATGGGACCTTTCCCAATGTCTTTTGGTAACTCTTATATCTTGGTGGGGGTGGACTATGTTTCTAAATGGGTTGAGGCAATCCCCTGTAAACACAATGATCACAGGGTGGTTCTCAAGTTTCTCAAGGAGAACATCTTCTCAAGATTTGGGGTGCCCAAGACTATAATCAGTGATGAAGGTACTCATTTTTGAAACAAACCTTTTGAAACCCTATTAGCCAAGTATGGAGTGAAGCATAAGGTAGCTACACCTTATCACCCGCAGACTTCCGGACAAGTTGAGCTAGCAAACAGGGAAATCAAGAACATATTGATGAAGGTGGTGATCACAAGCAGAAAAGATTGGTCTATTAAGCTTCATGATTCATTATGGGCATATAGAACAGCTTATAAGACTATTCTTGGCATGTCTCCCTATCGCCTAGTCTATGGCAAAGCATGCCATCTTCCTGTGGAAGTTAAATATAAGGCTTGGTGGGCAATCAAGAGGTTAAACATGAACTTGATTAGAGCCGGAGCAAAGAGGTGCTTAGACCTTAATGAGATGGAGGAATTAAGAAATGATGCTTACATCAATTCCAAAGTTGTAAAACAGAGGATGAAGAGGTGGCATGATCAATTAATCTCCAACAAAGAATTTCGAAAAGGACAAAGAGTCTTACTCTATGATTCAAGGCTCCATATCTTTCCTAGGAAGCTCAAGTCAAGGTGGATATGTCCTTTCATTATTCACCAAGTGCATCTCAATGGAGTGGTGGAATTATTGAATTCCAATAGCATTGACACTTTTAAAGTCAATGGTCATCGTCTCAAGCCATTCATTGAGCCATTCAAGCAAGAAAATGAGGAAATCAACCTCCTTGAGCCACAGAAAGCCTAATCAGAAAAGGGTTAGATGGACTTGGTTTCACCAAAGTCCATATTTTTTGTTTAATTGTGTTAATTTATAAGCTTTATAAATTGTTTTGATTTTAATTTTGGTCTTAAATTGTGTTATTTATATGTAACTTAATCTTTTTGAATGATCAAAATCAGGAGGAATTGCAAAGAAATTGAAAGAAGGTATATGAGAATCAAGAGAAGCTCAAAAGCAAGGAAAATCCATGGTCTGCGAAATTTCGCAACCCCCAAGGCCCCGCTGCGAAAATGCCCCTTGGCTACAAAATGATTTCGCAGCCTCATACCCCCCATTGGGAAAATTTTCGCAGCTGCGAAACACCCATTTGGCACACGAGTGCCATTTCGCAGACCCCCCTACCCCTACATCATTTCGCAGCTACGAAATGCTTGCGAAATCCTCCACGCCTAAAAATTCCCACTTTCGCAGTTGAGCCCCCATTTCACAGGTGGTTTCGCACCCCTTGGCACACGAGTGCCATTTCATAACCCTTCACCCTCATTTCGCAGTTGTGAAATGGGCTACGAAATGGCTGCGAAAATGCCCATCCTCTGCGAAATCCGCCCCTTGCTGCGAAATCGACCATCTGTTGCGAAAATGAAAACCGTCCCTTGGCATCCTTTTTAAACGTTATAAATTCCCTATTTCATTTTTTAACCGGTCATTTGAACTTCAAATATGTACCAAAGAGGAGCCAAACTAGAGCAACTCTCCGTCCGACCCCTCCACCTAAGCCAAGCCACGCGCACCTCCGGTCGTCTTCTCTGAGACAGCCATGGCTAGAACCCAAGGAGCTAAGTCCTCGTCCCCATCATCTCGCCTGAGAATCCCAAGAGAAAGCCCTGTCCAAGCTGCCACACCCAAGCCTCTGCGGCCATTGGTCGTCCCACCTCCGGTTGAAGATGCACCCATGAGTCCTCCTATGAGGCACTATCAGACACAGAGGTCACTTACCATGGCCGGGGCGAGCTCTTCCCAAGCCCAAAAGTCAGGTAGCAGTCCCCCAAAGAAGAAAGCCAAGGTCTCAAAGCCAATTGATTTAACAGAGCCGTCTTCGGAGCCTGAATCAATGCCTCGACCATCTCAACCACCTGTCAAAAAGCCTTAGCCGTCTCAACCACTAGCTAAAGAGTCTTAGATTCCCTCAAGCATGACTCATGAGGTGGTTATTAGACGCCCCATGGTTACACAGCCACCCATTAAGGGTAATTTAGATTGTAGGGCAAGGCCATTCCACTCCGAGCTCTGTTTTGACACAGCCACTTTCAAACTTCAGCCCGAGCTCAAGGATTCCTTCCATCTGCTACAGAGGTACCACATGGAGCACTTGCTGACTCCCAGGGATTTTTTCTATCCCCGCGTGGCATTGGACTTCTATCAGTCCATGACCACACACCAGGTCCGGGATCCTACAGTCATCCATTTTACCATAGACGGACGGACGCCATGGTATTCTGGGAGCCGGACATATAGCAGAGGCACTCCGTATTCCTTATGAGCCAGCAAGTCCAGAGGATTTTCGAGTCTGGACTCATCCTGCATAGAGCGACATAGTTCACATTTTGTCCAGAGGGGCATCCTCGCGCTAGTATCTATTGAGGAAGGAGCTCCCTCCCAACATGTTTTTCATTGATGCACTCCTACGCCATAACATCTTTCCACTTCAGCATTGGGTTCAGATGAAAGGAGTTTTGCTGGAGGCATTGTTCATGATATCTGAGGGATACTTCTTTGGCCCTCATCATCTCATTATGGCCGCTCTTATGTACTTTGAAGAGAAGGTCCATATGAAGAAGCTACTCCAAGCGGATGCTATTCCACTTCTCTTCCCCAGATTGTTATGCCAGATTTTGGAGCATTTGGGATACCCAGCAGAGCCTTAGCTTGAGCGTAGACGCATTTGTCGAGAGATATTCACTCTCGACAAATGGACGAGTATGATAGCCTATGGTGCAGACCAGGGAGCCCTAGCGGGACCAGAGATTCCACATCCAGAGTAGCCAGAGAAGCCACAACCGGTTGAAATACCAGCTGACATGAGAGCACAAGCCCATGCAGCCCCTGCAGTGGCCTCTCCAGAGCCTAGTCCTGAGGTTGCATCCTCTACTCCTCAGGCCACACCACGGACTCCCCCTGTTATTCCTCCCATATCAGAGCCATCTCCTTCATCTGAGCCAAGGATTGCTATATCCATTATCGAGTATAGAGGCATATGCCACACTTTCCAGGCATTAGCCACTTCTCAGAGCATCCTCACTCAGCAGATCACAACTCTTAGTGCTTATCAGGAGCAGATTATCACCACTCAAACACAGCATACTGCCATCCTGAGGCAGATTTAGCACCATTTGGGTATTATATAAGCTCTTGAGCATGCCATTCCTATCTCACCAGAGCCATCATAGGCCTCTCATTTCGTACATCCGACTATGCCTCCTGAGGAGCCGACTACAGGAGAGGCAGAGGCATCCGTCCCGAGCATTCAGGCCTCTACAACTGAGACATCATCTCCACATCATCCTCCAGCCACCATCTGATCATCCCATGCTTTTGATATTTCATATATTGGGATTAGTTGTATTACTTGTTCTCTTTTTATACTTTCATCAAATGAAGTAATACAAATCCATCAATTTTTGAGCACTCTTAGCATTATTTTATTCTAATTCCTCTACTCATATCTTTTATTGTTTTTGAAACATGTGGTTTCTCCAATCAATACTCGAAATTTATATCACTTAGGAGGTACCACTTCCTCCCTATAATCTCAATCGCTCATGCCACATTGAGGACAATGTTCAGCTTGGTTGATGGGAGAGTTGAGGAAGGAAGTTGCTAAGTTATTTTGGTAATTTAGTTGATTTTTTTTTAATTTAATTTTTTTTAAAGTTTATTTTTCTACTCTCCATGGTTATTAAGGAAAAATTCTCAACATGAAATGGGAGAAATTGAATTTTTGTTTTTCACTTGACTTAGAGTTTGTATTATGCTTACTAAAGTTGATGAATTGTTGAAACTTCTATTAAATTCAAGCTTAGTTCTTCCACTTTAAGCTATTCACACACTATGCACAATAGGTTTCGATTATAAGATGAGAAACTATTTCCCTCTTAACTTAGGAAAATTTAGACTTGGTACCTTTGACCTTGTTTTAATAGTGTTGGGACACCTTATAAAAGGCCAATGAGCCTTTGAAAAAGAAAAGAAAGAAAAAAAAAATGTTTTACTTGCCTTGAAACCCGAGCAAGGTCTGAGGGGTATATGGTGAAAATCTTTAAAACCTGGTGCCCTAAGCTTTCATTGGTTGGGAGTCACCAACCTTAATGCTCGTTATAAGGGTGAATAGTTTAACATACTATAGGTGCTTGGGTATTAAAATTCATTCTCAAAAGTCCGGGATAAAATCCGAGGAGTTAGTGGTTGAAAGATCCTTAAAGCTTGATGCCCTAATCCTTAATTGGTTGGGAGTCATCGATGGACCCCCGTTACATGGACAATTTAGAAAATAATGCCCTTAAGCTTCGTACTCCTACAATGAAAAAAAAATTGTGAAATAAAAGGGTGTGTTCTTAGCCTACTAAATTTGGTCAGTTTGCTAAGTGTTGAAAAAGAGCTAGGTTGGGGGGAAAGATTAGTTTAGCATACTATATTCGGAAACTATCAACTAACACTTAGATTTTTGTGGAAGAGTAAGGTTTGGTCCTTTGGAAGTGGAAATGATTTTAAAACTTCAATTTGCATAGTGCCCCGAATATAGTATGCTAAATGGTGTCCTCCAGGTTGCGAAATTTCACAGCCATCTTGCACGCCTGCGAAATTCTCCTGAGTGCTTCCCGATATTTGCGAGCAACATTTTTAGTTTTTTTGCTTCAGATATTTGATGTCTAAATCCCTATTCTCTCCTTGTAATCCACCTATCATAGGATTCCTTAGTTATTAAGCAAGAACAAAGGGTAAATAGCCTCATATATATTGTTTGTAATTTCCATTAGAGTGATATGTCGGGAAGCTTGTTCTCAGAGACATCTTTTGTATAGTTTTGGAAGGAAGTAAAATACAGAGCTTTGCTCTGGCTTACCTATGCAATTTGATTGTATTGTATTTATTTTTTCTTACTAGCCAAACAAGCTCTAAGGATGTTCCCTCAGAGAATGAGTGGCTAAGCTTTTAGTTCCTTGGAGCTAAGGTAGCCATGTAAGGCCCCGAATGCAAGAATTGGTAGTTTTGTTGTTTGAGCTATTAATGAAGAGAAAGTGTGACCCATTAATGAGTTCTATGTTTTTAGTTAACTTAAAATGCCTTCAATTCACCTAGGCCAACACTTGATAAAGCAAGTGATCTCCGTCCATGGAGATGCACTAGTTTATCTCTTGCGAGCCTTTGGGAGGTGACTTGAAGGTAGGATTTTCTAGAATTGCTAACACTTGGTAAGCTTTTGGACTCTAAGAAGACATCCATTAGTTATCTCTTGCGAGCTTGAGAAGGGAAGTCCAAGGTTAATGATCACCTTGAATGGCGAATGCTAGGTGAGAGGCACGAGCCATTGTAAGTTGTATCAGTGAGAGCGAATTAGTGTTGAAATCCATTAAAGGGAAACATCTATACAACGCCGATTAGAGAATTAACTATATGTCAATTCTCTAATGCGAGGAAAAGATTCAAGTGACCGGAGCTCTGTTTTTGTATGAGGAGCCTCCCCTGTGAACCTAAAACTCCAAGGAACACTTTTCTTCATAAGTAATTCCCATTACTTTCTTTTTAGTTAGCTTAAAACAAATCTTTTCAACCAAAGTTTATGTTTTCTTCTTAAACTAACCTTGAAATGAAAAAACACCAAACTCAAGCCACTATGCTATATTAGCTAAGGCTATCCTAGTGCATGGTGATATAGGTTATAAATTTTGTTGATTACTCCTGTCTGAGGACCAAACTCAAGGTACACCAGCTAGGAACGCAATCACTCAACCCGAAGTAACTCATGTCATCTAGAGCCTTGAGTTGTTCATACCATCCAAAGCCCTAAGCTGTTCATAACATCGATAGCCTTGAGCTCATGATTTAGAGTAGCTCATCTCATCCACACTCCTGATTTGTTCATAGCATCTAGAGCCCTGAGCTTACAACCTGGAGTCGTTCATGTGATCTTTTAGAGCCCTAAACTCATGACCTGGAGTTGTTCATGTCATCCATAGTCCTAACCTATTCATAACATCTAGAGGCTTGAGCTCATGATTCAAAGTCATTCATATCATCCACATCCTAGAATGGTTCATTGCATTTAGAGGCTTAAGCTCATGGGATCCTGAGTCGTTCATATCATCTACAAATCTGAGTTGTTCATAGCTTATAGAGCGTTGAACTCACGATGAGGAGTTTTTCATGTCAACCACAGCCTTAAGATGTTCATAGTATCTAGTGGCTTGAGCTCATGACCTGATGATATTCATGCCAACCACAACCTAGAGTTGTTCATATCATTTAGAGCCTTGAGCTCACTTCTAGATACTATGAGCCTTAAGTTTTTCATACCATCTAGAGCCCTAAGCTCATGACCCGATGTCATTCATGCTAACAACAACCCAGAGTTGTTCATAACATTTAGAGCCTGATCTCACTTCTCTGAGTCATTCATGTCATCCACAACCCTAAGCTTTTCATAGCATTCAGAGCTTTGAGCAATTCATAGAATCCAAAGCCCTAAGCTCACAACCCGGAGTAGCTTATCACATCCATACTCTTGATCAGTTCATAGAATCTGGAGCCCTAAGTTTATGACTTGAAGTCATTCATATGGTTATCTATAACCCTGAGTTCACGACCTAGAGTCATTCATGTCATCCATGACCCTAAGTTGTTCATAGCACCAATGGATTAAACTTATGACATAGAATTGTTCATATCATCTATATCTCATAGCAGTCCATAGCATCTAGAAGCCTGAGCTCACAAGATCCTAAGTCATTCATATCATGTACAACTCTGAGTTGTTCATAACTTCTAGAGCCATGAGCTCATGACTCAGAGTATTTCATGTCAACCACAGTCCTAAGGTGTTCAAAGTATCTAGAGGCCTAAGCTCACTTCCTAGAGTCGTTCATGTCATCCACAACCTTGAGTTGTTCATAGCATACAGAGGCTTGAGGTCATGATGCAAAATCATGATTATCATCTACCTCCTGAGGGATTCATTGCATCTAAAGGCCCAAGCTCAAGGTATCTCGAGGCATTCTTATCATCCACAACTCTTTGTTGTTCATAACATCTAAAGGCTTAAGCTCATGGGATCATGAGTTGTTCATATAATTCAGAACTATAGGTTATTCATAACATCTAGAGGCCCGAGCAAATGACTTGGAGTAGCGTATGTCATCCACAACCTTGAGGTGTTCATATAATATGGAGCATTGAGCTTTTCATGGCATCTAGAGCCTAGAGCTCATGACCTAGAGTAGCTCATCCAATCCACACCCCTAAGCGATTGATAGCATCTTGATTCGTGCCCAATTGAGTATTTTAATAAAAAATATTTATAAATCCTATGACCTTATACTGGTGTAGCAAAGCTAATATATTATAGCAGCTCTAGGGTCGAGCTCAGGGATGGGTTTTCACTCTACCAGTGATAGACTATAGATTAGAAATTGAGTCTGATGATTTCCTTTTTCATAAACTTAAAGTTTAAAAGAAAATAAAATTTGTTTTGAAAGTGATGTTTGGAACTAAACTAATATAGAACTAGGTAGAAATGAAAGAAAGAAAGTCTCCTGGAGCTAGAGGTTGCTAGGATCAAGTTCAGAATGCAAAGTGGGAAATTCCGGATTTTTCTTCTCGCATTGGGGACAACAACATAAAGGATGGTTGTTTCCCGAATCGGTATAGGTTTAATAATGAAGATTTAATCCATAAAAAGTTAATAGAAGTGGTAGTCAAGTTCCATTAATGGCTTTAGACTCTATGGGTCTTCACCTTGAGCCACTTTCCAATGGCTCGTATATGATAACTAATGGTCTGATATGGATCTAGCAATAAGTATCCACAGAGACCTAAACTTTAGACTTAAAAGCCATTTATGAACTCCAACTACCTGTATTTAATGCATGAGAGTTTTCCACCTTTGCATCTGAACTTTTCACCTAGCTTCCCTTACTCCAAGAAACTAAAGGTTTAGCCTCTCATCCTCTGGGAAAACATCCTCAGAGGTTGTTTGGCTTCCAAGAAAATGAAAATAGTAGAGAGAAAAAGAAAGCAAAAGAGATCTCTGTATTTCACTAAGTGTAAAATATACACATAAGTTGGTCTCCTGGAGAAAGCTCCCCGAGAGTCCTTTTTTAGTGTTTACAAGAGAGTTTATATAGGAAGGTAATTTACCCTTCCTTGGATACTTCCTAGCTAAGGAATTACATGAGTGGCTGAATACAAGGAGAAAATGGAAATTTAGACACAAAAATATCAGAAGAAAAAGAGTCGGCACAAATATCCCAGTTTCGCACGTTGAAGTTCCAATTTCGCAAGGTGCGAAATTGTCCCTTAGCTTGATGTAGTTGTCTTCCGAAGGCCATATCTTCCTCATTTCAGCTCCAAATCATATACGGTTTGAAGCGTTGAATTCTTCACTTCCTGAGTTTTGAAATGGTATATAGCATGTAGAAAATGGACTTCGGAAAGAGCTCCAAAAGTGCGAAGGAAGACTACAGCTGCTGTCCTCTATTTTCTTCACTCTGTTTTCCTCTCTCCATTGATTTTTCCTTGCATACTTTGAACGACTAAGGCAAAGGACTATGAGGCTCCAAAGCTTGGTTTCTTCATGAATTTGAGCTCCCAAAAGCTTTGCCATGAATTATATACAACTCTCCCTCATTCTTAAATTGCTTTGGTGAGCAAAAAGCTATCAAAAACACCAAAACTTAACACAATTTGATTAGAAACGATTGCAAGGGTCCTTAACATGCCAATTGAGTTAAAAGGTAATAATTACTACTCAAAGGTGTTTAAAAGAGCTAATTACAAGCCACAAAATAACATGTTTTGAGTAGTAATCACATCTATACCTTAAGCTTACAACCCAGAGTCGTTCATGTATACCACAACCTTGAGCTATTCATATTATCTAGATCCCTAAGCTCGCAACCCAGTGTCATTCATGTCATCCAGAGCCCTGACTTGTTCATAACATTTAGAGGCTTTAGCTCATGATCTAGAGTCTTTCATATCAACCACAATCCTAAATTATTTATAGTATCTAGAGCACTAAGCTCATAACCCGGTGTTTTTCTTGTCATCCATAGACCTAAGTGGTTCGTAACATTCAGAGACTTAAGCTTATGACGTAGAATCATTCATGTCATCCACAACCCTAATCCGTTCATTGCATCTAGAGCCCTAAGCTCATGACCTAGAGACTTTCACATCATTGATAAGCATGACCTATTCATAGCATCTAAGGCCTTGAGCTCACAACCCAAAGTTGTTCATAACATCTCAAGCCTTTAGCTCACAACCTAGAGGAGCTCATGTCATCCACAACCCTAAGTTGTTTATAGCATCTAGAGCCTTGAGCTCATGACTTAGAGTGGCTCATGTCATCCACAGCCTTGAGCTGTTCATAACATTAAGATCCCTAACCTCACGACCCAGAGTTGTTCATGTCAACCACAACATAGAGTTATTCATAGCATCTAGTTCCTTGAGCTCGCAAACTAGAGTAGCTCGTGTCATGCATAGCCTTGAGTTACTAATAGCATCTAAAGCCTTAAGCTCACCACCTAGAGCCATTCATGTCAACCCCAACCTGAAGTTATTCATAGTATCTAGAGCTTTAAGCTCATGTTTCAAAGTCATTCATGTGAACCACAACCTAGAGTTGTTTATAACATTTAGAGCCTTGAGCTCATAACCAACAGTCGTTCATGTCATCCATGACCTTTAGTTGTTCAAAGCATCTAGAGCCCTGAGGTCACGACTTGGATACTTTCATGTGATTGACAACATTGAGCTGTTCATAGGATATAGAGCCTTAAACTCATGACCTAGATTCATTGATGTTAACTACAACCTAGAGCTATTTATAGCATATAGAGCCTTCAGTTCACGACCCAAAGGAGCTCATGTAATCGATAACCCTGAGTTGTTCATAGCATTTAGAGTCATGAACTCATGACCAAGAGTAGCTCATGTCATCCATAACCTTGAGCCATTCATAGCATCAAGAGCCTTGAGCTCATAACCCATAGTCTTTTATGTCATTGACAACCTTGAGTTTTTCGTAGCATCTGTAGCCTTAAGCTCACAATCCAAATTCGTTCATGCCAACCACAACCTAGAGTTGTTCATAGCATTTAGAGCCCTTAGCTTACTTCTCTGAGTCGTTTATGCCATCCACAACCCTAAGCTTTTCATAGCATTTAGAGCTCTGAGCAGTTCATACAATCCAAAGCCCTAAGCTCACAACCCGGAGTAGCTTATTATATCTACACCCCTGAGCAGTTCGTAGAATCTAGAGCCTTGAGGTTATGACCTAAAGTCGGTTATCTGGTTATCTAGAGCCCTGTGTTCATGACCTAGAGTTGTTCATGTCATACACGACCCTAAGCTATTCATAACACTAGTGGCTTAAGCTCATGACGTAGAATTGTTCATATCATCTATATCCCATAGCGGTTCATAGCATCTAGAAGCCTGAGCTCATAAGATCTTAAGTCGTTCATATCATATACAACTTTGACCTGTTCATAGCTTCTAGAGCCCTAAGCTCACGACTTGGAGTATTTCATGTCAACCATAGCCCTGAGGTGTTCAATGTATCTAGAGGCCTAAGCTCATTTCCTAGATTCATTCATGTTATCCACAACCTTGAGTTGTTCATAGCATATAGAGGCTTGAGCACATGACACAAAATCATGAATATCATCTACCTCCTAAGGGATTCATAGCATCTAAAGGCCCAAGCTCACAGGAACTCGAGTCCTTCTTACCATCCATAACTCTTAGTTGTTCATAACATCTAGAGCTCTAAGCTCATAGGATCATGAGTCATTCATATCATTCAGAACTCTAGGTTATTCATTGCATTTAGCCGCCCGAGTAGATTACTTGGACTAACGTATGTTATCTATAACCCTGAGGTGTTCATAGAATCTGGAGCATTGAGCTTTTCATGGCATTAAGAGCCTAGAGCTAATGACCTAGAGTAGCTCATCCAATCCACACCCTTAAGTGGTTTATAATATCTAGAGCCCTGAGCTTATGTAGACCCTCAATTTTGTCCCTTTAACACATGTCTTTAAGTTCGTTTTCAGTGCTCCACAGTAGTTCCTTGGTGGCCCAGTACTACTCACCACTTACCTTTTTCTGAGTCACCTTGGAGACTTTGGTTAAGGGATTATTTGATCCCTTATTGTGACCTTTAGCAGCTCTAACTTAGACTGAGGCTTTTCTTGTTTTTTTTAGGATAGCTTTTAGATACACTTGGCCGTTAGGCACCACCCTAGGCCCACTTAGTCTCATTATAGGCCCGTTTAGGCACACTTGGCCCATTTGGACACTTTTAGCGCGACTTACATGGTTACATGGCTTTTGGGCTCGACTTTTTTGTTTATTGGTTTATTTTTATTTTATTTTGTTTTATTTATTTATTTATTTATTTATTTTTTACCGTTTCCTAATTTATTTACTTGCCTATCCGTTTATTCAATTATTTAACTTCAAGAATTTCATGTTTTTGCAAGGAAACTTACCATTGGAGTTTAAGGAAGGTGGGACTCTCCTTGGAAGGTTTTGGAGGGGAATTTGAAATTGGGAAGATTGCTTTTGATTGGAAGATTTAAAAAAAGAAGAGAAGAAGAAAGGAAGGAGGAGAATTTTCCTTTTAGGAAACAAATTTAGGTCTTAAGGGGATATATATACGTGAGAGAGGAAAGAAAGAGGGGTTTTTTTTTTATTATGGGAGGAGATTCGTTTTGGTGGGGAGCACGTATTGGAGTTTAGAGAGGGAGGGGGAGGAAGAAAGAACAAGCAAAAAGAGGATTTTTATCTAGGAATTGTCTCCAGAAGGAAGAGGAAAGATAGCCAGAAGCCGAGCCATTGCAACCAAAGCTGTCCAGGTATGCACCTCATTGCTTTTGGAATTCTTACCTATATTTGATTTTTTCTGTGTGTTCGATTCCTGAATATTTAATTGTTTTGTTGATTTTTGTGTAGACGAAAAGGGCCACAATTTGCTTTGTTGAGATTGGTTACTTGCTTGTTTGCCTTGTTTTGATTTTGGATGTCATTAATGTCTTCGGAAGCATATAACTCCATGCCGGTTCCCACTAACCTGAGCCTATTGAAAAATCATGAGATGTGGCTTTATTTTCTTTTAATCTCCTGTTTTCCCATTGTTTCCTCTACTCTCTACCATATCTGTTTTGCCTTTCTTCCTACCCGTTACATAGCCATCAATTCTTGATATGGGGGTGACTCCAAGGCTTGGGAATATAGTCATGAGATTCAACAAAGAGATCAAACACTTCAAAATTCTAGCTGGTCGGCTGTTTGTTCACTTGTTAAGGATACGTAGATCAAGGACAGATTAGGGAGCGTGAGATTTGTTTGAAGAAAATACCAATGAGAAGGAATCTGATTTTTTCTAGTTTTCTATAACAGAATTCTTCTTTCCGTTGTTTATTTGGTCTCTGATAATTACACTTTCACCTCCTTGGTTTGTACCTCTGCTTAGCTATTGGTGCATGGGATCAGTTCGTTTGTACAGGGTGCCGTTCTGAAAAAGTGGGTTTGAGTATGACTCACCTGTTCAAAGTGGTTCAGTTTACATGTATGCAAGAATTGGGTGGTTTGGCTGCTTGCTAATGGATGTTTTCATCAACTCGTGGGCTAGGTTTGATGTGTCAAATTGAAGTGGTCAGTGTATGTGTTAAGATGGGATACTTTACTTTTGCTTAGAAGCTGTTTGATAAAATGCCCCACAAAAACCTTGTTGTATGGAACTTAATGATTTCGGGATATGCGTAATGTGGGTAGTCAAGGACATTGAGTTTGATCAATTTGACGAAAATACTGGGCGTCATCTTAGAGAGATGAATTTCTGGGGTATCCATTCGATTCAGAGGTTTCATGTTCAGTAATGCCAAAACATTCCTTTTTACTTATGTAGTGGATACAACCAATTTTCTCATAAAGATAAGGTCACTGCACAGCAGGCATCTTCATGCCATGATATTCCAAATGCTTCTTGAAAAATCAAAATTACATCCTTTCTTCGTCTGGATGACCAGCAGGGTGATGTCATCGAGAGGCTTCCAAAAGGTAGTCTTGGCACAACAATTGAGATAGTGGATGAGAATTTCTCTTGGGGTTCATCTTCCCTTAATCCAACGTTGAAGGATATTAATTTGCGGGTGTGCCGCGGCATGAGGGTTGCTGTTTGTGGTACCATAGGCTCAAGTAAATCAAGTTTACTCTCCTGTGTGATGGGAGAGGTGCCTAAGATATCCGGTGTCCTTAAACTGTGTGGAACAAAGGCATGTGTTGCTCAGTCTCCTTGGATACAGAGTGGTAAGATAGCAGAGAACATCTCGTTTGGTAAGGAGATGGACAGAGAAAGGTATGAAATGATCCTTGATGCATGTTACTTGAAGAAGGACCTGGAGGTTCTCTCATTCAGTGACCAAACAGTTATAGGTGAACGGGGAATCAATCTGAGTGGCGGCCAGAAGCAAAGAATACAGATTACACGTGCGCTTTACCAGAACACTGATATTTATCTGTTTGATGATCCTTTCAGTGCAGTGGATGCTCATATAGGAACCCATCTCTTTAAGGGATGTTTGCTTGGTCTTTTGGGTTCAAAAACAGTGATTTATGTTACACACCAAGTAGAGTTCTTACCTGCTGCTGACCTCATACTAGTCATCAAGATGAAAGCTAACCTGGTACTAGTAAAATTGATGAGGTAAGGTCATGACAGTGGCGAAGGACGACATCACCAATTATTAAATGAGATGTGCAGTGAAAGAGGTAACAATGGGGATGGTGATCTCTGTCATGATAAGGGTTTTGAAGGTCACGATTCATGCGTCAAACGATCAGAAGTATGTGATAATTTTGAAGTGAATCAGAAGTCATTGTCAAGGAGAGCATGAAGGCTTTGAAGTTATTGACAGTACAGAGGATTCTCATAACCTTATTATGGAAAATCTACTCATAAGGGACATGGAATGGTTCAATCAGTTTTGACCTCCTTTACAACTATCAGAAAATTGCTTTACAATTAATAGGACTCATACTTCATTGGCAGAGACTGATGATGGGGATTCAAAGCAAGACGAAAGAGGGAATTCTGAGGACGTTTTCTGGTCATAAGACTTTTGGGAATAATTATCGTATTTGCTCTATTGAAAGACAGAACTGAAGGAGAAGAACTTTTGTTGTCCGTTTGAATGTGAGAAGAAAGGAAATGATGATGCAGATACAAGTGGCCAAAAGTCTTTATAATGCACTGTAAAAGATTCGGAAACCAAGGAGAATGCAAATCCCAGCTGCCTATTAACATGAATACGAATGGCCATCTGTCTAGCAGTTTGTTTGCGGCAAGGACTCGAATGAAATATGGTTCTGTTGCCAAGCTCAGTTTCTGGGGTATACTAGAAATGGCCGAGAAATTATGCGGATCTTTACATGTTTATCATCCTGAGGTGCTCCTAATGAATATATATTCAGGCGATTGGAAACGTACTTATGCAGCTTTGTAGCATCTTGCTGAATGTCTCACTTCTACTCATGCTCCCGAGCGAAAACATTCCACTGCAAAGTCTAGCCACATCATCCCACAGATTCAATTGTCAAATTATTTTGAAGGACATCTCTCAAAAGCTTCAACTGACAAAGGGTTTCAATGGAGTAGGAATACGTTCTCTTCATCTTCTACAAAATTTAAACTCAGTAGCCTTGATGAAGCCATACTTTTTATTGATTATTCTATAGACCAGATTGCTGAGATCCTCAACTCTTTTAGGACTTGGTGTAACGATATACATAGGAGTATTGGATACGGTAAATTTTGGAGTCAAAATCTTCGAGGCTAAAGCCACTACGTTAGACAACGCTCATCCAATCGCTATGAAGACTTGAAAGCCTATTGAAGGAGTTGCTTGATAAAAAAAAAAAAAGTATTATGAAGCAGGTATTACATTTCAGAATGGAGGGTTTAGGAATAGTCTTGCATAAGACTCAGAATACTGTCACAATTATCAATAAGAAGGAAGTTGCTGTCATCCAGTCATAAGATGAAGTTCCTTATCTCTCCTATCACTCATGCTACAGTGCAATCTAAGGTTGCATTTGACCTTTCTGAATCTGTTAAAATTTTGAAGCATTTAGCCAAGTCAGATTCTGTAGTAATATATATTATTGAAGAACCTAGGGAGAATGACATCGCCAAACGAATCAGGGAATGAATGCCTTAAGGAGAATATTGATATAAAATTCGTTGAGGATGACATGTTTATTGGGCAATTAGAGATGGCTCTCTCAATCCCAGATTAAAGAGTAAATGGATGCAGTAGTTCAAGTACCTCCAATGGTGATCTAGGCTCTTCATCAAGTGATTCGGTCCCAGGCACTTCTTCAGATAGTAAATCAGAATGTGCTTCTACAATTTTGGTAATGACCTTGCTGAAGATATATAGTTACGGTGATCTTATAATGAGGACTCCCTATTTCGTATAAGGAGAAGGTCTTGATCCGAGGTAGAAAGATGCATGGTTTAATCAGTGACTAAGAGATACTTGGTTTTTCGAAACGGCTAGGTCCAGACTTTGCAGCTGTCGATAGAGATGTTCTGGCCAGAATTGCATATTCTGAATTATTTGATTGGGTTGTGGGCAAGACAATATGTTCTCCTTATGACAGATAGATTGCATTCGAAAATGGATGATCTCTTACAGACTGTGAATTCTACCATTGACCTCCATAACAAGATGATTAAAAATGTGTACCTGATATTAAAACAGAAATGAACTGGTCAGTCCCAGAGATTGAAGGTAACTTAGCTGAGCAAATTGAAGATGCCGGAAACTGCACTCTAGGGGGGAGGCTGCAAGACAAGCTCAGGTAAAAGCTGATGAAATTGCAAAGCTGATGAAAGAAAATGAGCAGCTAAAAATTGTAAATGAGGATTTGAAGAGAAAATCCAATGCAGTAGAAACTGAGATAAGGTTCAGTTCCACAATAAACAAACTCTTTATTGCCCCCAAATTCAAATCTAACTCAACCAGTTTGTCTGAAGTTGAACCCTCAGAGGCAAAAAGTGCCAGAATTCAATCTCTACAGTAACAGTAGCAGAACTCATACCCAGAGTGCCAATAGAAACAAGTGCCAAAAAGTTCAGAATACACTACTCTTTGAGATTTCAGTTTCTGGTGATATTGGACATAGGAAATTTGTTTGTGATATTTTGCTTGACATAGGGTCTAAAAACATAGGTTCTTCTGAGATGAAGGCCGATGAGGATAGATGTGAGCTACTGAACAGTTTTGCTTATGAGAAGAAAGGTTGTGGGAAAAGCCAACAGGATTGTCTGGTGGCTATTGCCATCTGGTCAGATCGAGAGATTCAACTCCAGAAGGCATCAATAATGAGCAG
Source organism: Vitis riparia (assembly GCF_004353265.1). NCBI lineage: Eukaryota > Viridiplantae > Streptophyta > Magnoliopsida > Vitales > Vitaceae > Vitis > Vitis riparia. Next base: position 15,652,262 of record NC_048448.1, read on the forward strand.
TTCATCTAACTTTGTGCCCTTCATGTGATGGTCCCGGTTCAAAGAACAGAGAAATTTATTAATCTGTGGACGACCTACCAATAGAAACAGAGTTCAAATCAGCAGACAGGTTTACATGCAACAAAGGAGAACACAGTTTCCTCCGGAAGGGATCTTGCTTCTACTTTAAATAAAGAACCAGCATGTTCTTCAGGCGTCCCTCATTTAAACATGCAAATAATGCTACAAATAAGGCATCAGGATCATACTCTAAGCCAGGCAGTGTTAGGACTATAGCTTCAGCTTCTTCATTTGCTCAATCCACTCATGGGTTTCAACCAACATTTGAGAAACTAGAGAGAGAGCATAATGAGCCTTTTGAGTTATATTCTAAATCCACTATTAAGTCTCCTTTTGGACTGATTGGTCCTCATAGCTCTGATAGTCCCAACGCTTGCAATATCACCTAGGAGCTAGTGGTCATTTTGTCATTTTAAGGCAAGCTGTATGAATTCAACAGTCCTAGTAGAAGCGTTATTCGCCCAGGAAATGAAGAAGTCGCAGGTGGAGATGTTCAAGTCTTCTAAGAAGGATCAACAAGACAATTACCTGATAAAGGGATTGAGCAATAAGATCTCTCCATATGACATTGATTATGAATGACTCGGTTTGGTTTATTAGTGGCTTTTTTTCAAGAGATTGTTAGTAGATCACTCGGTTATCAAAGTCAAGGCTCTCAAGGTATTCATTATCAAATTCACCCATAATAGCTGGACCATGGTTAGAGGAACATCATCAGAAGAAACTTCAGCAATGCAGTGGATGGCAAGAATAGTAGCATTGACTGTGCACCACTCATGCCATCACCTACGTATGCGATCATATGACCTTTCTACTTCAAGCTCTGCACCATAAAAGATTGACAACTAAGAGTGATTTGGCCATTATCTGAGTCATGTCAAACTTCCCAACTAATTGATGAACTAGACAACCAGGAGCTTAATCTCGTCATAAGGAAGCCATGCTTTGGTCCCCCAGCAACTTGCCCTTCATGCCTGCCTGTTTACATTTATCTCAGGATCACTCAAGTTCCATTTAATCTGAGTTTCAGTTCCATTCATCCTAATTCAAATCAAGTTCCCCTTCACCGAGCCTGGTGTCTATTTGGCTCCTACGTTTGAAGAGTTTGCAGTTTGGTTATTGAATTTCTCATAAATCAGCAACCTAGAAAAGCGAGGCTGTATAGTCAGGAGAAGGCTTTGAAACTGGTTTATAATCGAATCTCAATCTGATGAGTCTGATTTCTCAAATCTTAGTCTGGATGCTCTTCTACAGTTAATTGGTGACGCATCAGTTATGAGAAAGTTTTGGTGGCTTGAATCACCTAATTTCTGCCACAATGAAAAGAGTCACATGCTACCTTCGTTTCTATGACCGCCTGAGTTTAGATCTTCACAAGCTTGCAACAACCACTTCTTGAAATATAGACACAAGTGACCACCTCCGAAGTATAGAGTGTTTCAAGCAGAAAGAAAGAGATTAAGGAAATGTACATATTTGATTTAATGAGGCGCATCAGAAATTTGCAGCAGAAAAAATTTGAGGAATTAACTTTAAAAACAGAAGAACAATCCCAATCACACTCTAAAGCCCTACTCATAATTGCCACCTTGCCACATATCATACTCCTAATGTTTCTTTTCCTTTATTTTGTGATTTTATACATCTTAAATATGAATTTCAAAATCTTTTTCCATCAAAATAACTTTGGTTTTCTTCAAAATTCCTTAAGAGCTTCTAGATATGAAATCCAAATTTTAACATGCTATTTGCTGCCACTTTCCTTCGGGCATGCACTATCTTCTTTGATTTTTTTCGTGATTTTCTTGATTTTCAACAAGCATGAACAAACTTCATGATTCCAAACAATGGAATTCATTGAATCAATTCATGCAAAAGTAATATGGACTTTGGTGGGGGGTCCTACATTCTTGATATCTTCACTAATATTGATTTTAAAGATGATTGTTTGGTATTTAATTGATTTTGATTCCTCTTGGAGATATGCTTGAATTTGTTTTATATTTGTTATTGGGCTAACCTTGCTTCCCATAAAGGCGCTTTAGCTTGCTATCCAGGTACGCTCCTTCTCATCTTTTTTTTCGAGAATTCTAGGGACACGTATGCTATTGGTGACTACATCCATGCAAGATGTGATTCTTGGGTGTTTAAATATATATTAGATTTGCTCGGATAAGACATATGTTGTGTGATAGATTTCTACACTAACTCTTATGTTTTATGATAGCGCTTGAGAAGTCGTTCAGGTACGCACTTCGATTCTCTCTTATGGTTTGTTTTCTTGTTAGGCACACAATATTTGAAATCACCTAGCCTACTTAGGTATCCATAATTAATTGATTAATGGCCACACTTCCCTTAACTTTGTTAGTAGAGACCTTTATAGGGCTTAAAGGGGTGCTACCTTTTAAAGGTACCTTCCCAATAAGTAACCTAATCCCCGGACTAAGACTCGGGTTTCTCAAAGACATGCTTTTTCCAAAACTATGGAGTCACTTTTTAGGGTTTTTCTTTCTTGTTTTATTTTCCCTTTAAAATAAAAATAAAATAAGTGGCGGCTCCAACTTTTCCAAAGCTAACTAAATAATTTTTTCACAAATAAAAAGCGAGTCTCGCCGATTGAGTGGGGACGCACGTTAAAAATACGGGTCCACAGCTTATGACCCAGATTCGTTCATGTTAACCACAACCTTGAGCAGTTCATAGTATCTAGATCCCTAAACTCGCAACCCGGTGTTGTTCATGTCATCCAGAGCCCTAAATTGTTCATAACATTTATAAGCTTCAGCTCACGACCTAGAGTCTTTCATGTCAACCATAACCTTAGATTGTTTATAGTATTTAGAGCACTGATCTCATAACCCAGTGTTGTTCATGTCATCCACAGACCTAAGTGGTTCATAACATTTAGAGGCTTGAGCTTATGAAGTAGAATCGTTCATGTCATCCATAACCCTGATCTATTCATTGCATCTAGAGCCCTAAGCTCATGACTTAGAGACTTTCACATCATCGATGATTCATGCCCAATTGAGTATTTTAATAAAAAATATTTATAAATCATATGACCTTATATTGGCGTAGCAAAGCTACTATAGTATAGCAGCTCTAGGGTCGAACTCAGGGATGGGTTTTCACTCTACCAGTGATAGACTATAGATTAGAAATTGAGTCTGATGATTTCCTTTGTCAAAAATTTAAAGTTTAAAAGAAAATAAGATTTGTTTTGAAAGCGGTGCTCGGAACTAAACTAATATAGAACTAGGTAGAAATGAAAGAAAGAAAGTCTCCCAGAGCTAAGGGTTGCTAGGATCAAGTTCAGAATGCAAAGTGGGAAATTCCGGATTTTTCTCCTCGCATTGGGGATTTAACCTATAGTTATTTCCCGAACCGGTATAGGTTTAACAATGAAGATTTAATCCATAAAAAGTCAATAGAAGTGGTAGTCAAGTTCTATTAATGGCTTTAGACACTATGGGTCTTCACCTTGAACCACTTTCCAATGGCTTGTACATGATAACTAATGGACTGATATGGATCTAGCAATAAGCATCCACAGAGACCTGAAGCTTACCATGTATTGGCCATTCAAAGTGATTCTAAGGGATTTAAAGCAAAACTTTAGATTTAAAAGCCATTTATGAACTCCAACTACCTGTATTTAATGCACGAGAGTTTTCCACTTTAGCATCTGGACTTTTCACCTAGCTTCCTTCACTCCAAGAAACCAAAAGTTTAGCCTCTCATCCTCTGGGAAAACATCCTCAGAGGCTGTTTGGCTTCCAAGAAAAGGAAAATAGTAGAAGGAAAGAGAAAGCAAAAGAGATCTCTGTATTTCACTAAATGTAAAATATACATAAGTTGGTCTCCTGGAGAAAGCTCCCCGAGAGTCCCCTTTTTAGTGTTTACAAGAGAGTTTATATAGAAAGCTAATTTACCCTTCCTTGGATACTTCCTAGCTAAGGAATTACATGAGTGGCTGAATACAAGGAGAAAATGGAAATTTAGACACAAAAATCTGAAGAAAAATATCTCAAAGTGTCGGACACAAATATCGGGAAGCACTAAGGACCATTTCGCAGGTGAAAATGAGGTCTGTGAGATTTCGCAGACGCACAAAAAGGGCTGCGAAATCACTTCGCAGCAAAAGGTTGATTTTGCAGCGCTGCAAAGTTGGCTTTCAGCTTGCCGTGTTCGGCTTCAAACAGCTGTAACTCCTTCATTTCAGCTCCGAATTGTGCACCGTTTGAAGCATTGGATTTCTGACTTCCTAAGATTTGAAACGACATATAGAATGTAGAAAATGGACTTCGGGAAGTGCTCCAAAAGTGCGAAGGAAGACTGCAGCTGCTGTCCTCCATTTTCTTCACTCTGTTTTCCTCTCTCCATTGATTTCTCCTTGCATACTTTGAACGACTAAGGCAAAGGACTATGAGGCTCCAAAGCTTGGTTTCTTCATGAATTTGGGCTTCCAAAAGCTTTGCCATGAACTAAATACAGCTCTCCCTCATTCTTAAATTGCTTTGGTGAGCAAAAAGCTATCAAAAACACCAAAACTTAACACAATTTGATTAGAAACGATTGCAAGGGTCCTTAACATGCCAATTGAGTTAAAAGGTAATAATTACTACTCAAAGGTGTTTAAAAGAGCTAATTACAAGCCACAAAATAACATGTTTTGAGTAGTAATCAATCGACAAGCATGACCTGTTCATAGCATCTAAGGCCTTGAGCTCATAACCCAATTTCGTTTATGTCAACCACAACCCAAAGTTGTACATAACATCTGGAGCCTTGAGCTCACAACCTAGAGGAGCTTATGTCATCCACAACCTTGAGTTGCTCATAGCATCTGGAGCCTTGAGCTCGTGACTTAGAGTAGCTCATGTCATCCACAGCCTTGAGTTGTTCATAGCATTAAAATTCCTGACCTCATGAACCAGAGTTGTTCATGTCAACCACATCCTAGAGCTATCATAGCATCTAGTGCCTTGAGCTTGTAAACCAGAGTAGCTCATGTCATTCATAACCTTGAGTTACTAATAGCATCTAAAGCCCTGAGCTCACCACCTAGAGTCATTCATGTCAAGCCCAACCCAAAGTTATTCATAGCATCTAGAGCTCTAAGCTCATGTCTCAGAATTGTTCATGTGAACCACAACTTAGAGTTGTTTATAACACCTAGAGCCTTAAGCTCACAATTGACAGTCGTTCATGTCATCCATAACCTTGATTTGTTCCTAGCATTAGGAGCCTTGAGCTCACAACTCGGAGTCGTTCATGTCAACCACTGCGCAGAGTTGTTGATAGCATTTAAAGCCCTGAGCTCATGACCTAGAGTAGCTTATGTTAGCGACATACCTGAGCTATTAAGAGCATCTAGAGCCCTAAGCTTATGACCTATAGTCATTCCTGTTAACCAGAACTTAGAGTTATTCATAGCATCTAGAGCCCTGGCCTTAAGACCTAGAGTGCTGATGTCATCCACAACACTGAGCTGTTCATAGGATCTAAAGCTTTGAGTTCCCGACCCAGAGTCTTTCATGTCAATCACAACCTAGAGTTGTTCTTTGCATCTAAGGCTCTGAGCTCACAACCCAATGTCGTACATGTACCCAAGACCCCTGAGGTGTTTGTAGAATCTACAACCTGAGCTCACAACCCGGACTCTTTCATGTCATCAACAACCCTAAGCTGTTCATATCGTCTAGAGCTTTAAGCTCACAACTCGAAGTCATTTAGGTCAACCATATCCTAACGTTGTTCATAGCATTTATAGCCCTGTGCTCATGATACAGAGTAGGTTATGTTATCCACAACCCTGAGCCGTTCTTAGCATATAGAGCCCTGAACTAATGACCCAGAATCGTTCATCTCAACCACAACCCAGAGCTATTAATTGAATCTAAAGCCCTTGCTTCATGACCCAAAGTCATTCATGTCATCCATAACCCTGACTTGTTCATAGCATCTAGAGCCTTGATCTCATGACATGAAGTCATTCATGGCAACCACAACCCAAAGTTGTTCATAGCATCTAGATCCCTGAGCTCATGACCTAGAGTAGCCCACGTTATCCACAACCCTTAGTTGTTTATAACAACTAGAGCCTTGAGCTCACGACCTAGAGTAGTTCATGTCAACCACAACCAAAAGTAGTTCATAGTATCTATAGTCTTGAGCTCATAACCTAAAGTCTTTTTTGTCATCAACAACTCTGAGTTGTTTTTTGTCATCAGGAGCCCTCAGCTCACAACCTTGAGTTGTTCTTGTCAACCACAACTCAAAGTTGTTCATAGCATCTAAAGCCCTAAGCTCATGACCTAGATTCATTCATGTCAACCATAGCCTAGAACTGTTCATATCATTTAGAGCCATGAGCTCACAACTTAGAGTCTTTCGTGTCAACAACAACCCTGAGTTGTTCATTGCATCTAGAGCCTAGAGCTCAGGACTGAGAGTTGTTCATGTCATCCATAACCCTGGCCTATTCATAGAATCTAGAGCCTTGTGTTCACAACCCCAAGTCTGTTATGTCATAAAAACCTTAAGTTGTTCATAGCATTTAAAGCCTTGGGCTCACGACTCGGAGTTGTTCATGTCAACCATATCCTAGAGCTTGTCATAGCATCTAAAGCCTTGAGCTCAAGACCTAGAGTGGTTCATATCGTCGATAGCACTGAGCTATTCATAGCATCTAGAGCCATGAGCTCACGAGTTAGAGTCTTTCATGTCAACCATAACTTAGAGGTGTTCACTACATCTAGCACCTAAAGCTCACGACTAAGATTCATTCATGTTATCCACAACCCTAACCTGTTCATAGAATCTAAAGCCCTAAGCTCACAACCTGGAGTTTTTCATGTCATTGACAACCGTGAGCTATTCATAGCATCTAGAGCCTTGAGCTCATGACCCGGAGTCATTCATGTCAACCACAGCCAAAAGCTTTCCATAGCATCTAAAGCCCTGAGCTCACGACCCAGAGTGGTTTATGTCATTGACAACCCTAAGCTATTCATAACATCTAAAGCCCCTAGCTCAATACCCAGAGTCATTAATGTCAACCACAACCCTAAGTTGTTCATGACATCTAAGGTCCAGAGCTCACGACCTAGACTCATTCATGTCAACCATTGCCTAGATCTGCTTCTAGGATATAGAGCCCTGACCTGACGATTTAGAGTCATTCATGTAAACCGCTGCATAGAGTCTTTCATAGCATCTAAGGCCCTGAACTCATGAAATAGAGCCGTTCTTGTTCACCACAGCCCATCGTTGTTTATAGTATCTAGAGCCATGAGCTCACGACCTAGAGTAGTCTATGTTATACACAACCCTAAGCTATTCATAGCATCTAGAGCCTTTAGCTCACGACCCAGAGTCGTTCATGTCAAACACGACCCTGAGCTATTCATAGTATCTAGAGCCTTAAGCTCATAACCCATAGTCTTTTATGTTATTGACAACCTTGAGCTGTTAATAGCATTTAGGGCCCTAAGCTCACAACCCGAAGTTGTTTATGTCAACCACAACCCAACCTTGTTCATAACATTTTGAGTCTTGAGCTCACGAACTAGAGTAACTGATGTTATCCACGTCCCTAAGCCATTCTTTACATCTAGACTCCTCATCTCATGACCTGGAGTCATTCATGTCAACCACAGCCCAAAGCTTTTCATAACATCTAGAGTCCTAACCTCATGACCTAAAGTCTTTCATGTCATCAATAACCTAAGTTGTTCATAACATTTAGAGACTTGAGCTCATGACGTAGAGTCATTCATGTCAACTACAACCCAGTGTTGTTCATTGCATCTAAAGCCCTAAGCTCACTACCTAGAGTAGCCTGTGTTATCCATAACCCTCAACTATTTATAGCAACTAGTCCCTTGAGCTCACGACCAAGATTCTTTCATGTAAAATACAACTTTGAGCTATTCATAGTATCTAGAGCCTTGAGCTCATGACCCATAGTCTTCCATGTCATCGACAACCCTAAGTTCTTCATAGCATTAAGAGTCTTGAGCTCATTGTCATAGGATGCTTCAAATGAGCCTCCTAATAGGTTTATATAGAGCATGGAAGCTTTTGGAGACTCCTACACTTAGCCATCAGTGGAAAGAGTGTGGAAGGTTCTAGAGATGCCTAGAGAAGTCCACATAACTCTACACTATGGTAAAAGGCACGAGAGGAGTCCAAAGCTTTCTAGAGAATTCTAGAGATCTCTTGTATATTCTTGTACATAGGCTTTTACATAGAATTATATAGGGTATTCTAGAATCTTCTTGATTTGTAAAAAACCCTTCAAGGTTCCAGAGAGTTCCATTGGTGCCTATAAATAGGTGCGACCCTCATTTGGCCAAGGCACCACCCAAATCACTTCCTAACCAAGCAAGTGAGTTCCCAAAGCACTTGTAAATGCTTCCTTGAGTAATAAAAGCTTCCATTCTTTAAGAGTTGCCTACTAAGCCTTCTAAAGCTTCCGAGTCATGAGCATCTTAGCCTAGCAAGCTAAGCATTGGGAGTCAGGTTAACTTAGCAAGATCAAGTGTCTTGACCTGTCTAAGTGTCGCATGAGCTTAGGAAAAAACTAAGTCCATGACATCATGACCCAGAGTCGTTCATGTCAACCACAACCTAGAGTTGTTCATAGCATATTGAGCCATGAGCTCACATGCAAGAAAATCTCATATCAACCACAACCTTGAGCTGTTAATAGCATCTAGAGCCTTGAGCTCACGACCTATAGTCATTCATGTCAACCACAACCTAGAGCCTTGAGTATAAGACCCATAACGACTGATGTCATCAACAACCCTAAGTGTTCATACCATCTAGAGCCTTGAGCTCAAGACCTAGAGTCTTTCATGTGATCAACAACCCTGAGCTATTCAAAACATCTAGAGCTCTGAGCTCATGACCCAAATTAGCTCATGTCATCGATAACCCTGAGTTGTTCACAACATTTAAAGCCTTGAACTCAGAACCAAGAGTCGTTATGTCAACCATAGCCTAAAGTTGTTCATATCATCAAGTGCCTTGAGATCATGAATTAGAGTAGCTCATGTGATCCACATCATTGAGTTGCTAATAGCATCTAGAGCCCTAAGCTCAAAACCAGGATTCATTCATGTCAGTCAGAACCCAACGTTGTTTATAGCATTTAGAGCCCTGAGCTCACGACCCATAGTCGTTCATTTCAACCATAGTGTAAATTTGCTCATAAAATTGAGAGCCTTGACCTCACAACTTAGAGTCGTTCATGTCATCCATAACCCTAACTTGTTTATAACATCTAGAGCTATGAGTGCACAAAATGGAGTCATTCATGTCAACCATAACCCTTTGTTGTTCATAGCATTTAGAGCATTGAGCTCACAACTAAGAGTATCCCATGTTCTCCACAACCCTTGGTTTTTCATAGTAACTAGAGGCTTGAGCTCACGATTGAGAGTCATTCATGTCAACCATAACCCTTAGTTGTTCGTAGTATCTATATCGTTGAGCTTATGACCCATAGTCTTTCATGTCATTGATAGCTCTAATTTGTTCATAGCATTAAGAGACCTGAGCTCTCCACCCGGAGTCATTCATCTCAGTCATAGCCCAAATATGTTCATAGCATCTAGACACCTGAGCTCATGACCTAAAGTACCTCATGTCATCCACAACCTTGAGCAATTAATAGCATCTAGAGCTTGGAGCTTATGACTCGGAGTCGTTCATGTCAACCACAACCCAAAGTTGTTCATAGCATTTAGAGCCTTAGGCTCAAGACCTAGAGTGGCAAATGTCATCCATAGCCCTGAGTTGTTCATAGTATCTAGAGACATGAGCTTAAAACTTTGAGTCTTTCATGCCAACCATAACCTAGAGCTATTCATTGCATCTAGGGCCCTGAGCTCATGACCTAGAGTCGTTCATGTCATCCACAACTCTGAGCTATTCATAGCATCTAGAGCCCTGAGCTCATGACACAGAGTCATTCATGTCAACCATAGCCCAACATTATTCATAGCATTCATAGCCTTGAGTTTACAACCAAGAGTATCCCATGTTATCCACAACCTTTAGCTGTTCATAGCAACTAGAGCCTTAAGCTTAGGATCGAGAATCGTTCATGTCAACCATAACCCTAAGTTATTCATAGTATCTACAGCACTAAGCCCATGACCTATAGTCTTTGATATGATTGACAACTCTAAGTTGTTCATAGCATCAAGAACCCTAAGCTCACAACTTGGAGTCATTCATCTCAACCATAGCCTAAAGTTGTTCATAGCATCTAGAGCCCTAAGTTGATGACCTAGAGTACATCATGTCTTCCATAACCTTGAGCTAATAATAGCACTTAGAGTCTGGAGCTCACAACTCAAAGTCGCTCATATCAACTATAACCTAAAGCTATTCATAGCGTTTAGAGCCTTGAGCTCAATACCTAGAGTGGCTAATGTCATCCATAGGCCTGAGTTGTTCATATCATCCAGAGCCATGAGCTCACAACTCGGAGTATTTCATGCTAACTATAGTTTAGAGTTGTTCATTGCATTTAGGGCCCTAAGCTCATGACCCAAAGTTGTTCATGTCATCCACAACTCTAAGTTGTTCAAAGAATCTTGAGCCCTGAGCTCACGATCCAGAGTCGTTCATGTCAACCATAACATAAAGTTGTTCATAACATCTAAAGCCCTAAGCTCACAAGCTAGAGCTGTTAATGTCAACCACTACCCCATGATGTTCATAGCATTTAGAGCCTTGAGCTCACGACCCAGAGTAGCCCATGTTATCCACAACCCTCAACTATTCATAGAAATAAGTGTCCTGAACTAACAACAAAGAGTCATTCATGTCAACCAGAACTCTGAGTTGTTCATAATAACAAGAACCCTCAACTCATGACCCATTTTTTTCATGTCATTGACTACCCTAAGTTATTCATCGCATCAAGAGCTCTAAGCCCATGACCCGGATTTGTTCATGTCAACCACAACCTAGAGTTGTTCATAGCATTTAGAGCCTTCAGCTCACAACCTAGAGTAGCTCATGTCATCCACAACCCTGAGTTGTTAATAGTATCTAGAGCCTTGAGCTCACAAACCAAAGTCTTTCATATCAACCACATGCTAGAGTTGTTCATTGCATCTAGAGCCATGAGCTTAAAACCTAGAGTGGTTGATGTCATCCACAACCCTAAGTTGTTCGTAGCATCTAGAGTCATGAGCTCACAACCCAAAGTTTTTCATGTCAACCCTATCCTAGAGATGTTCATTGCATCTAGGGTCCTAAGCTCATGAATCAATGTTGTTCATGTTATCCACAACCCTGAGCAGTTCATAGAATTTAGAATCCTAAGTTCACAATTTAGAGCCTTTCTTATTATTTGCAACACTGAGTGCTTCATAGCATCTAGAGCTCTAAGCTAACAACCTAGAGTTTTTCATTTCAACAATAACTTAGAGTTATGCATAACATCTAAAGCCTTAAACTCATGACCGAGAGTGGCTCATGTCATCAACGGACCTGAGTTGTTCATAGCATCTAAAGGCTTGAGCTAGCGACTTAGAGTCGTTCATGTCAACCACAACTTAGAGCTATTAATAGCATCTAGAGCCTTGAGCTCAAGACCTAGAATGGCTTGTGTCATCCACAACCCTGAGATGTTCATAGCATCTAGAGCTCTAAGTTCATCTAAAGTTTTTCATGTCAAGCACAAACCAAAACCATTCATTGCATCTAGGGCTCAGAGCTCATGATCGAGACTCATTCGTATCATCCATAACCCTGAGATCTTCATAGAATATAAAGCCTTGAGCTCATGACTGGAGTCTTTCATGTCATTGACAACCTTGAGTTGTTCATAGAATCTTGAGCCCTAAGCCCATGACTCGGAGTCTTTCATATTATCGATAATCCTGAGTTGTTCATAGCATCTAGAGCCATAAGCTCACGAATCAGAGTCGTTCATGTCAGCCATAGCCTAAAGTTGTTCATAGAATCTAAAGCGGGCTGACGACCCAAAGTGGGTAATGTCATCGAAAACCCTAAGTTGTTCATAGCATCTAAAGCCCAAAGCTTATGACCTAGAGTTGTTCATTCCAACCATAACCTAAAGCTATTCATAGCATCAAGAGCTTTAAGCTCATGACCCATACTCTTTCATGTCATCAATAGGCCTAAGCTATTCATAGAATCAAGAGCCTTGAGCACACGACCTGGAAGCATTAATTTCAACCACAACCCAAAGTTATTCATAGCCTTTATACCTCTCAGGTCATGACATAGTGTAGCTCATGTCATCAACAACCCGAGTTGTTAATAGCATCTAGAGGCTTGAGCTGACAACCTAGAGTCGATCATGTTAACCACAACCTAGAGCTTTAATTTGAGGACATAGAGTGGTTCATATTGTCCACAACACTGAGCTGTTCATACCATCTAAAGCTTGGAGCTCATGACCCAGAGTCTTTCATGTCAACCACTGCCTACAACCATTCATTACATCTAGGTACCTGAGCTTATGACTCGTAGTTCTTCATATTATCCACATCTCCAAGTTCCTCATAGAATCTAGAGTCCTAAGCTCACGACCCAAAGTCTTTCATATCATTGACAACCCTGAGTTGTTTATAGCATCTTAATCCCTGAGCTCATTACCTAGAGTCATTCATGTTAACCACAACCTAGAGCTATTCATATCATCTACAGCCATGAGCTGAAGACCAAGAGTGGCTCAAGTCATCCACAACCTTGACCTGTTCATAGCATTTAGAGCTTTAAGCTCACAACCTAGAGTCTTTCATTTCAACCACAACCCAACATTGTTCATTGCATCTAGGGCCCCGAGCTCATGACCTAGTGTCATTCATATCATCCATAACACTAAGTTAGCCATAGAATCTAGACCCCTAATCTCATGACCTAGAGTCTTTCATGTCATCGACAGACTTGAGTTGTTCATAGAATCTAGAGCCTTGTGCTCACGACATGGAGTCTCTCATGTTATTGATAGCCTTGAGCTTCTCATAGCATCTAAAGCCCTAAGCTCATGACTCAGAGTTGTTCATATCAATCATAGCCCAAAGGTGTTGATATCATCTAAAGCCCTCAGCTCATGACCCAGAGAGGCTCATGTCATTGATAGCTCTGAGTTGTTCATGGCATCTGAAGCTCTCAACTCATAACCTAGGGTCGTTCATGTCAACCATACCCTAGAGTTGTTCATAGCATTTAAAGGCTTGAGCTCAATACCTAAAGTGACTCATGTCATCAATAACCCTCAGTTGTTCATAGCATCTAGAGCTTTGAGCTCACGACCCAGTGTTTTTCATGTCAAGCGCAACCCAGAGTTGTTCATTGTATCCAAGGCCTTGTGATCACAATCCAGTTATTGATATCATCCACAACAATAATTTGTTCATAGAATCTAGAGCCTTGAGCTCATGACCTAGAGTCATTCATGTTATCGTTAGCCTTAGCTATTCATAGAATCTAGAGCCTTGAGTTCACAACCCAGAGTCATTCATTTGAACCACAACCCAGAGTAGTTAAGAGCATCTAAAGCCCTTAGCTCGTGACTGATTACTACTAAAAAAATGTTATTTTATAGCTTGTAATTAACTCTTTTAAACACTTTTGAGTAGTAGTTATTACCTTTTAACTCAATTGTCATGTTAAGGACCCTTGCAATCATTTCTAATCAAATTGTGTTAAGTTTGGTGTTTTTGATAACTTTTTTATCACCAAAGCAATCTAAGATTGAGGGAGAGCTCTGTATAATCCATGGCAAAGAAAATGAAAGCTCATTTACAAGAAGAATACAAGCTTTGGAGCTTTGTAGTCCTTTGCCAAAAGCAAATCAAGAATGCAAGGAGGAAAAATAGAGAGAAGAATCTAACATGAAGAAATCCAAGAGGATAGCAACTGTAGGACTCATTTCAAATACTTCCTGGAGTCCATTTTATGTATACTATATGTCATTTCGAAGCTCAGGAAGTCAGAAGTCAAACACTTTAAATGGTGTGCAAATCAGAGCTGAAATTAAGAAGTTATGGCCATTGGAAGACGATCGCACCAAGCTGAAAGACAATTTCTCAAGCTGTGAAATCACAAAGTGCAAGCTGCGAAATCAACCTTTTCTTGCGAAATGGACACTTTTAGCTTACGAAACTTTTGCAAGTCATGTTGCAAGTTGTGAAATCCACCTATGTGCTCCCAAATATTTGCGACCGACTCTTTTGATTTTTTTCTTCAGATATTTGTTATTTAAATCCCTGTTTTCTCCTTGTAATCCACCAATCATAGGATTCCTTAGTTAGGAAGTAAGAAAAAAGGGTGAATAACCTCTTATATATCATTTGTAATTTTCTTTCTACAGAGCTATCTCGGGAGTTTGTTCTCAGAGACCAACTTTTGTATAGTTTTGAAGAAAGTAATATACAGAGCTTTGCTCTGCCTTACCTACTCATTTTGATTGTATTATTCTCACTAGCCAAACAAGCTCTGAGGATGTTTCCTCAGAGAATGAGTGGCTAGGATTTTTTGTCTCTTGGAGTTAAGGAAGCTGGGTAAGGTTCTGAATGCAAAAATTGGAAGTTTTGTTGTTTCAACTTTTAATGAAGAGAAAGTGTGACCCGTTAATGGTTTCTATGTTTTTAGTTAACTTAAAATGCCTTAAAATCACTTGGGCCAACACTTGGTAAGGAAAGTGGTCTCCGTCCATTGAGATACACTAGTTTATCTCTTGCAAGTCTTTGGGAGGTGGTTTAAAGATAGGATTTTCTAAAGTAGCCAACACTTGGTAAGCTTTTGGATTCCAAGGAGACATCCATTAGTTATCTCTTGCGGGCTTTTAATGGGTAATCCAAGGTTAAGAATCACCTTGAATGACCAATACTAGGTGAGAGGTATGAACCATTACAAGATGATTCAGTGACAGGGAATTAGTGTTTGAATCCATAAAAGGGAAACATCTGTACCACATCGATTCGGGAAATAACTATTTGTTAAATCCCCAATGCGAGGAAAAGATTCAAGTGACCATAACTTTCTTTTTGTAATAGGAACCTGAGCCCAGTGATCCAAAAACTCCAAGAAACACTTTTCTTTGTAAGTAATTTTCGTTACTTTATTGGTTTCACTTTAAAACCAACCTTTTCAAACATCTTTATGTTTTCTTTTAAAGCTAACCTTGAAATGAAAAAGCACCAATTCAACTTTGAATTAATATCAGTTGTAATTTGAAAACCCATCCCAATGAACGATCCTAGAGCCACTATGCTATGCTAGCTGAGGCTATCCTAGTACATGGTGAAATAGGTTATAAATTTTGTTGATTACTCCCATCTGAGGACCGAAATCAAGGTACAACAGTTGATAGAGCTAAGCACTAATCGACAGGACATACACCAGTTGTGCACAAATCAGTGACCCAGAGTCGTTCATGTCATTAACGACTTTAAGCTATTCTTAGTATTTCAAGCCCTACACTCATGACCCAGGGTCGTTCATGCTAACCACAACCCAATGTTGTTCATATCATCTAAAGGCCTCAGCTCATGACTAGGAGTCTTATATGTCAACCAAAACCCAAAACTTTTCATTGCATCTAGGGCCTTGACTTGATGACCCAGAGTCGTTCATGTCATCCATGGCCTTGAAATGTTCATAGCATCTAAACCCTTGAGCTCATGACTTAGAGTCGTTAATGTCATCCATAGCCTTGAAATGTTCATAGCATTCAAACCCTTGAGCTCATGACTTAGAGTTGTTTATGTTAACCACATCCCAAAGTTGTTCATAGCATCTAGAGCCTTCACCTCATGACCTAGAGCAACTCATGTCATCCATAGCCTTGAGTTGTTCATAACATTTAAAGCCCCGAGATCACCACCCAAAGTAGTTCATGTCATCCACAGCCTTCAGCGATTCATAGCATTAAGAGTCCTGAGTTATTCATAGTATCAAGAGCCTTGAGCTCATGACCTATAGTTATTCATGTCCACCACAACCCAAAGTTGTTCATATCATCTAGTGCCCTGAGTTCATGAAATAGAGTAGCCCATGCCATTTAGTGTCCTAAGATGTTAACAACATCTGGAGCCCTAAGCTCATGACTCGGAGTTGTTCATGTCAACCACAACCCAGAGTCGTTCATAGCATCTAGAGTACTGAGTTAAAGACCTAAAGTAGCTCATCTCATCCACAACCCTGCGTTGTTTATAGAATTTAGAGCCTTGAGTTCACGACCCGAGGTCCTTTATCTCAACAATAACCTATAGTTGTTCATTCAATCTGAGGCCCTAAGTTCATGACCTAGAGCCGTTAATGTCATTCACTGCCCTGAGCTGTTCATAGCATCTAGGGCCCTGAGTTCATGACCAAGCTAGAGTGTTTCCTATCATCAATAGCCTTGAGCTGCTCATAGCATTTAAAGCCCTAAGCTCACGACCTGAAGTTGTTCATCTCAACCACAGCCCAGAGCAGTTCGTAGCATCTAAAGCCCTGAGCTCATACCTAAGAGTGGTTCATGTCATCGATGACCTTGAGTTGTTCATAACATCTAAAGGCATGAGCTTAGAACCTGAAGTTGTTCATGTCAACCATAGGCCTCATTTATTCATAGAATATTTCATGTCAACCTGTGGACCCTCACCCGATCCACGGGCCGACGCGACTAGCTTTTTAAAAGAATAAGAAAGTAAGTGTGTTTTCGGGTTTTGGAAAATCCGTCTTCGGTGAGGAACGGTTTGGTTTGGAGTTGCCACTTACTTTTTATTTTT
This sequence comes from Vitis riparia, assembly GCF_004353265.1. Classification (NCBI taxonomy): domain Eukaryota; kingdom Viridiplantae; phylum Streptophyta; class Magnoliopsida; order Vitales; family Vitaceae; genus Vitis; species Vitis riparia. The sequence goes on from NC_048448.1 coordinate 15,669,103, forward strand.
ATTTTATAAAGGGGAAAATCAAGTAAGAATCAAAACCCTTAATGACTCCGGTATGGAAAAAACAGTATGTGAAAACTAGATTATGGGTCCGGGGATTAGGTTACCTATTGGGAAGGTACCTCATGCGAGGTAGCACCCCTCTATGCCCTGAACTCGGTCTCTACTAATGAATTGGGTACATGGGAGCATATGGGTCATAGATCAATCGATCAATCAGGCCAAACAAATGACATAGATCACATGAACTTGCTTAGTATCTAGCGTGCACTTAGCCTCTACAAATCGAAGCTAACAGGTGCGTACCTGAGGTCCTTAGCCAATCGCTACATAAGAGGTTAGTAAAGCAATATAAACACGCAACGATCAAACATATCCAAGCCCCATGCATGCAAATGAATCCAATTCCCAACAAGTCAAGTACGTACCTTAGGTCTCCAGCCAAGCGCTGCAAACAGGGGTAAATCAATAGACACAAGCATTTTTAATCAAACATCAAAATGTGCCCACGCCAAACATTCACAATAAGCCCCCGACCTTCCTAGCCAATAATGCCCTCAACTCATAGGTGGGCCCATATTAATTCAAACCAATTCTGGATTCACACCCTAAAGGTGGCTTACAAGTGCCTTGGAGCCTAAGGGCCTAAGCCACAACAAAAATGGGGGTCAAAAGATGCTAAAACTGGAGCTACCTAGCAAAACCGGTTGAACCGGTTCCCAATCGGCTCAACCGGTTGAGAAAAAATATGAAACTTTACCAGAAGATTCATCAGAGAATAAGGAATCCAAAAAAAATAAACAGTGCTCAATTATGAGCCCAGATAAGGGAGAACCGGTTGAAACAATGCAAAGCGCTTTAAAACTGAGGTTGCCACAAAGCCATCTATTGAACCGGTTCCTAACCAGTTCAACCGGTTGAGAAAAATTCTGAAATTTTAACAGTAGATTGCCCAAAGAATAAAGAATCCAAAAAAAGCAATGGCGCTCAATTCTGAGCCCAAATGAGGGAGAACTAGCCAAAACAAGGCAATGTATTTATAAACCGGGAGAATGATTCAAAATAGATTTTTAACATGAACAAAATCAAATGGGATCAATGGCATCAACTGAATGAAGATCATGGCAAGCACACAAAGAACCAATTTTGAACATAACAATTTGTGGCCCTTTTCATCCACACCAATCAATAAAGCATTAAGAATTCTGGAACGATCAGAAAATGGAACCAAATGCAAGCAAAAGTTCTGTGAGGAACCAGAAACGTACCTGAAGAACCAGCCTTTGAGAGATGCTTCTTTAGCTTGCAAAGCTTCTCCAAACTTATCCGAGACCCCCAAAAGTCTGAGGACCTCTTCACTCCACTCCCTCAGACCACTCATGAAAAGAAACCCTCCAAAAACCTCTTATAAAATTCCTCCTCCACGATTCCACAAAGTCCTCATTCTCAGAAAAAGAAGAAGTCCCTTCAAATCCTATTTTTTCCTTCTTTTATAGTCTCAGACCTCCAGCCATCAAAGCCTCTTTGTTTTTCTCTCTTTCAAGCTTTGGAAAGAGCTCTAGTTAGTCTCAGAATCAACTTTCCCATTAACTCCCCTCCTCATTTTCCATGCAAGCTGACTATCTTAAGCTTTCAACGTGCTTCTCCACGAAGGATCCATATGGATTCATGGTGAGATTCAAGAAATCCGAAATAAGGCCCAAAATGGATCCAAAAGACAGCCCAAAACTGATCTGAAGCCCATGGGCCCAAGCCATGTAGGAATTGGGCTCCAAAATCAGTGCTCTATATAAGCTGACTCGATGAACCGGATGCCAACCAGTCGAGCCGGTTGAGAAAAATTTTGAAATTTTTACACAATGTTCCTTGAAGAATAAGAAGTCTATAAAAAAACTGGTGCATGTTTCCAAGGTCAGATGAGGGAGATATGATCAAAACAAGCCCAAGTGCTCCGAATTCAGACATGCTTCAATGAATTCAGCTATAACTGGAACTTTGGGAACCGGTCGAGCCGGTTGAGAAAATTTTTTAAATTTTGATAGAATGTTTGTTGAAGAATAAGGAGTCCATAAAAAAAATGGTGTGCGATTCCAAGTTCGAATGAGGGAGATATGATCAAAACAAGCCTAAGTGCTCCTAATTCGAACCTGCTCCTATGAATTCCAACTGAACTGAAATTTTTTGAGGGCCTCACTTCCTTCCCTATAGCATGATGTGAACAACTAGGGAAATTGGCCATGAAGAAACTCCAAAATGAACTACACACCTGCACTACATTGGACCGTAAATGAACCTACACAAGGCTCAAAAACCTATCAAGGCCAAAAGGGGGCCATGGTGGGGTCATATGAAAACATGGGTGCATGTGACACCCATAGGATAAAATGCAAGTGTCAAGGGACAAAATTGAGAGTCTACAAATATGCCCCTCTTCAGTAGAGTGAATGAATGAGTGAGTCGCGAATGTAAAGTGCAAACAATGAATGAGTGAAATGAACTCTAGTGAAGAATTCAAATGACCAACAATTTTGTCCCCACACAACCATAAAGAGGCTAAGGGAATGAGCCATGATGACCGAAGGAGTAAAGGACCCAGGCACACTGCCGAAGAAAGCTAAAGGAATCTGGACACGGTGCCAGAAAAGATAGGAGAAAACCTGACGCATTTCCAGGAGAGATATAAGATCCAAGCGCGATGCCGGAGAAAACAAAGGAAATTTGGGCCGATGCCGAGAAAGATAAAAGGAAATTGGACACGATGCCAGAAAATAGGAGATTCGAGCACGATGTCGAAGAGCCGCCGGAATGACTAGGGGATCCGAGCATGATGCCGAATGACCGTTGAATAACTAGGGGATTCGGGCATGATGCCAGAGAGTCACCGAATGACTAGGGGATTAGCACGATGACGGAGAGCCGTCGAAATAACTAGGAGATCCGAGCATGATGCCGGAGAGCCGTCGAATGACTAGGGGATCTGGGCATGATGCCGGAGAACCATCGAATGACTAGGGGATCTGGGCATGATGTTGGAGAGCCATTGAATGACTAGGGGATCCGGGCACGATGTCGGAGAGCTGTCGAATGACTAGGGGATCCAGGCATGATGCCGAAGTGCCGCCAAATGACTAGGAGATCGTGACACGATGCCGAAAAGCCGTCTAAATGACTAGGGGATCAGGGCATGATATCGGAGAGCCGTCGAAATGACTAGGGGATCTGGGCACGATGCCGGAGAGCTGCCGAAATGGAAGGAAACGAAAAAGTAATGACACTATGAAAGAGGGGGGTATGCCCAGTGTGGCATCCGAAAAATGTCAATAGGATACTGATACCAAACTCTGACTTATTGGCGGGACTATCAAAGTACAACCGCCATCCTGTAATACTGGTCACTGAGACAAACTGCTCATCAGGGAAATCATCGTCAATTGGTCTGTCGTCAGATAAGAGAAAAGAAGCCAAATGATCTGCAACAATGCACCCTTTTACTGACTTCTGTGTAATATACTGAATATCAAAATCTATCAACAGCACCAACCATCTCATGAGCCTACCAATCAGGACGGGCCTGTCAAACAAACATCTCAATGGATCCAATCGCGAGACCAATAATATGGAATACTCTATCACATAGTGCCTCAGTCTCCTGGTGGCCCAAATAATTACTAAACAGATGCGCTCAATCATAATGTATCCGCACTCATACTCCTCAAGCATCCTCTTACGCAGATGATAAATGGCTCGCTCCTTCCCTGAATCATCGAGCTGAGTTAACATGCATCCCAAAGCCATGTCTGAAATGGACAAGTACATAAGCAGAGGCCACCCAAGTGTGGGAGGCACTAAAACTGGAGGAGAGAGGAGACACTCCTTAATCTTCTCAAAAGCGCGCTGGCAATCATCATTCCAAACTGTAGGCTGGTTCTTCCTCAGAAGACGGAAGATAGGCTCGCATATGTCTGTCAATCTAGCAATCAAAGGATTGATATACTATAGTCTGCCAAGAAAGCCTCTAATCTCTCTCTCAGTCCTTGGAGCAGGCATGTCAAGTATGGCTCTAATTTTTTCGGGATTAACCTCTATACCAAGCTCACTGACGATGTGTCCTCGCAATTTCCCAGAAGTCACCCCAAAGGTACACTTATTGGGATTCAATCTTAGCCTGAACTGTCAGATCATCTCAAAGAATCTCTGTAGTGCTGCTAAGTGATCTGCCCTGTCTCAGGACTTCACTATCATGTCATCCACATATGCCTTAACATCTCTATGCATCATGTCGTGGAATAAAGTAGTAGCAGCTCTATGATAAGTGGCTCCCGCATTCTTCAACCCAAATGGCATAACCTGGTAGTAGTAAGTACCCTACTTAGTGATGAAAGAAGTCTTCTTCATATCCTCTGGAGCCATCAAAATCTGATTATACCAAAAAAATCCATCCATGACGGACAACATCGAATGCCCTGCAGTGCTGTCAACTAGCATATCGATGTGCGGGAGGGGAAAATCATCCTTAGGACTGGCCTTGTTCAGATCTCGGAAGTCAACACAAACTCCAACCTTGTCGTCCTTTTTGGGAATAGGGACGACATTAGCCAGCCACTCAGGATACTCAACTACTAACAAGAAGCCAACACTAAGTTGCTTCTGAATCTCCTCTTTCACTTGCAAACTCCATTGAGGGTGTAGTCTCCTCAATTTCTACTTAACTAGCCTAGCATGTGGCAAAATGGGCAGGTGATGATGAACTATAATGGGGTCAAGGCCCAACATATCCTCATACAACCATGCAAATACATCCAAGTATGACATGAGCAGGTCAATCAATCTACTCCTCTCATCAAAAGATGGAGAGGAGCCAATCCTAAGCTCCCTAAGCTGGTCAGGTGCCCCAAAATCTATCAACTTAGTGCTACCAAAAATGGGTGTAACTTTCCTGTCCTCCGTATCTGAATCAGAATCACACTTTGACTGACCACTCAGTGGGTCATCTATGTCTCCCACATCATCAACATTGCATACATGTGTTGTGGGTGCTGGTGGTGCAATCAAAGGAAAATGTTGTGACATAGGCAAATACTCGAAAATACTCATGTCATTATTACCATCAGAAATGTCATCAAAGTGGGTGACAAACCCGGACATAGTGTCAAAAAAAAGAGGTGGGTCCACAGAGCCAGACGCTCCCTTAACAGAAACAGTATAATGAGTAATATCAGTACCAACAAGTCCATCACCATCAAACTCAAACATAGAAATCCCAAACACATCAAAAGCGGATCGGGGCCCAGGTGGGGAAGCATCCAGAATGAGGCCTATGCCGATCATGTCCATCGCGTCAGTGCAAGCGTCATAAAGTGTCTAATCATTAGAATCAATCATAGAAACTCCAAACATGTCAAAAGCATAATGGGGCCCACGTAGGGCTGTGTCAAGTATACGGTCAATGCCGATCATGTCCATCTCGTCCATATAAGTATCAGGCAGAATCACACCATCGGAACCATCTCCCAAATCCATAGGTAGGTCATAGTCAGGGATCTTCTTAGGAAAGCACATGAAAAGCACACTGACTTGATCCGGTGATGAGAATGAAACTATCAAGGCCTCGGGTGGCTCGGTGGTCTCAAAACTCAAACACATCTGTCATAGGGCCCGCGGAATGCCTTAAATCTCAACTCCCTTAGGAACATGGTCAACTACCTCTATGTAGGGTGCATGCTTTGATCCTCTGGTAAAATAGTCAGCCAACTAAAAAATGTATAGGCGAAGGGGATAATCGAATGGAATCCTAGACAAGCGAGCTCTCACCCTATCCCGGCGCAGTCGCACCATGTGTCGTGCATCCTCCTCAGAAGCAGTGTAACCCAATCCATATGGTATGTCATGATCAAGTGTGAAAGCAAACTCGCGCGGCCCCTACTGGCGGCGACCCAATCCAAAGCCAATCATATAGGACATGCCTCTCATCATACTAAGTACCAGAGTGCTGTTGTACTGATCAAAAGACATTGGTACCATGTCTATGCTGTCATATTCTAAACTGATAACCTGAACCTCGTCAAAAGTAAATTCAGTCAAGTGCAAGTCATCCTCACTGTGATTGATTTGTAACACTGGCTCGGAAGAGGTAACAACGTCTATGTCAGACTGTATCGTGATAATGCGCCCCTCGTGTATGAACTTCACCTTCTAATGAAGGGAATATGGTATAGCACCCATCTTATGAATCTAGGGGCGACCGAGAATCAGGTTAAAGGATGTCTAGATCCTCAACACTTGAAAGAGTATAAAATATCTGATCGACCCTATCATGACATGTGTAGTAAGAGTACCCATAACTGTCCTCTAAGTCCCGTCATATGCTTTGACGGTCTGCGTAGATGGCCCAAAATTGGATGGTGAAAATCCCAAAGCAATGGTAGTAACCAATGGACATACGTTCAGGGTGGAGCCGTTGTCCAGCAGGACAGACGACACCTGGTGACCTGAATAAGCAACATCAATGAATAAGGGTCAAACATGATCTGATCCCTCAGGTGGTAAATCATCATCTGAAAATACAATGCATGTAGCTCTATCAGCCATCAGAAAGTGAATCAGTCCCTTGAGGGTAGTAGCAGTGTCAACTCTGATCTGACTAAGAGCTCTGATCAAGGCATCTCTATGTGTGCTAGATGAGGCCAAGAGGCTCTAAATGGATATGCGAGCCTATGTGGTGCGTAGCTGGCGCAATATCTCATCATCCTCTCTTTGAACATCCTCTCTAACATCTGTGCTAGCAAAAGGCCTGTCAATGGATGGAGGCTAAGCTACTCTCCTACTCCGTGTAACAATCTGAATATCTCTGCGAACGGGCCCAAACTCTTCCGGGAACAAAATGAAGGGTGTCATGGGTGGAACATGCTGTAAGTATATCGGCGATACTGCTATCTGTCGGGGAATCTCATCTGAGATCAATCTGAATGGCTTGGGAACCTGCTATCCATGGATATATCCACTAAACTCTAAGTCCTCGTACAGACTAATATGATAAGAAGCCACTCCATCCCACTCCATCATGAATATCTCATCTCCTGAAAACTCAATCAAATGTACGCCCCCTATGGTGGAGGTACAACTCTAGTGTCATGAGTAGGTAGTGGGTTTGTAGTCACTGCAGGGCGTCCTAAATCAACCAAACCCTGATCAATCAAGTCCTAAATGGCATGCCTCAGCATTACACAATTGTTTGTATCATGGTCAACTCTCTGATGGTAGGCACAGTGAAGATCTGTCTTGAATCCTAGTGGGGTAGGATGTGGTGGTTGTCTGGGTGGTAGTGGAGTAATCAAACCCCCCTTAACCAATCTCTGAAAAGCTCGGCCTCAAAGGCATCCCTAGATGTGTAAACTGTCTAGCCAGCCTCGATGGAGGCAGTGCTTTATACTGCTGATGGAACCATACAGGTGGCATCTGAGGAGCCTGTGCAGCATATACCGACTGTGGTGCCGGATGTAGATAAGTAGGCCCTGTCAGCCTATAGGGAGCAGCTGGTCTGTAATGATCCTACTGTATCATCTGGTAAGGAATGTCTATGAACTATCTCTGAGAAGGAGGGTGACGAGGGGACCTATGCCCTGTCGTGCTAATAGTACCAACATCTAAAGACCTGGATCCTCACCCCGACTTCTTCCCCTTTAAGTCTGAAGGGGAAGAGTCTGCCTATAATCCTCTAGTTATGCCCTCCTCAATGCCAAAGAGGGCCTAAACCAATGATCCAAAGTCTATATGTGGAAAGCCCATGAGATGTGTGGCAAAGCGGGGTTGAAGACTACGCATAATCATGTTGATCTGATCACGCTCGAAGGGTCTATCTATAATCTGTGCTATCTTCTCCCTCCAGTGGGAGATGAATGAAGTAACTGACTTATCTGGCCTCTCTCGAGAGCCTCTAGCTCACTCCAGGATACATCCACTACAGTATTAAAAGAATACCGTCTAAGAAACTCTTGTGCCAAATCAACCAATGTCCTACGCCTCGAAGGGTCCAATGAGGCAAACCAACGCTGAGTGGCACTACTCAGAGACAGAGGGAATAGCATGATCATCTGGGCCTCGTCCAATCTATGATCTGATATCTGCTCTAACTGACTATGTGGATCTGATTCTCTAACCAATCTACCTCCGATCTGGATCCAAGCTCGAGAACCCAGGTCGGTCTTGGTCAACAATCCTACAAAAGGAAAGGGGCATGTCAGTCCTCGTGACTATCAATCCTGAAATCAATCTAGTAATGCAATCTTACAACTAAATCCTCTAAAAGAATGAGCTAACATGTGATGTCAACAGCTAATCTGATATATGGTTGCACAGGTAGGAGCGGGACTCTGACATGGTGATACCTCAGAGGTAAGGTGGCTCAAAAGCTAATAACGAGAAAATGCAAGTCCTACAAGCTAGATGACTGTACCCACAAGGATATGCAACTTCTGATCCTAACCAACAATCAATCAACAATCAAAGTGACACACTGGCCACACATGTATCCATGAAATCCAGCTCAGGGCTATACATGTCTTCATTGCTCGGATATCCATCATCTCCATAATGCTCCCAAACATCGATATAACCCCTATGCTAGACCCTACTCCCAAGCCCCTAGCTTAGTTGAAGGCAAATAGTTGGGAATGACTCCCAAACAACTCAAGTAATCAATGAGGAATAGTCGACCAAGACTAGTAATTCGGAAATAAGGGGATACAAGCGCACCCTACAAACACAAGCGACAAACAGTCATGCAAGAGAAAGGGTAGCCATGCAGCAAATAGTCATGCGCAAAGGGCAAGGCCTACCACAAAATCTACACACAATCTGACCATCTATGCCAATCCCAAATCTCATAACTAAGTTCTAATCAACAATGAGCAAGCATGCTAAAACCAATCAAGTGGACACACAAGCATCAACACATCACAAGTGCAAGCCAGATACCAATCAAGTACGCGATCATCAGTCATCTATGTAGCCTAAGAGTCTACTGATCAGAGAACCATGTGCTCCAATATAACTAATTCAAGTTCAAGCTTGATCCTCTTATGAAACCAGAGATTCTGGGTTCGATCCCCAGTGGAGTCGCCAATTTGTGGACCTTCACCCAATCCACGGGCTGGCGCGACTCGCTTTTCAAAAGAAAAAGAAAGTGTCTTTTTGGGTTTTGGATAATCCGTCCCCAGTGAGGAACGGTTTGGTTTGGAGTCGCCACTTACATTTTCTTTTTATTTTATAAAGAGGAAAATGAAGTAAGAACAAAAACCCTTAATGACTCCAGTATGGAAAAAGCAATCTACGAAAACTAGATTCTGGGTCGAGGGATCAGGTTACCTATTGGAAAGGTACCTCATGCGAGGTAACACCCCTCTAGGCCAGGAACTCGGTCTCTACTAATGAATTCGGTACATGGGAGCATATGGGTCATAGATACATCGATCAATCAGGCTAAACAAATGACATAGATCACACGAACTTGTTTGGTATCTAGCGTGCACTTAGTCTCCACAAATCAAAGCTAAAAGGTGTGTACCTGAGGTCCCTAGCCAAGCGCTACATAAGAGGTTAGTCAAGCAATATAAACACACAACGAGCAAACATATCCAAGCCCCACGCATGCAAATGAATCCAATTCCCAACAAGTCAAGTACGTACCTCGGGTCCCCAGCCAAGCACTGTAAACAGGGGTAAACAAATAGACACAAGCATTTTTAATCAAACATCAAAATATGCCCAAGCCAAACATTCACAATAAGCCCCCAACCTTCCTAGCCAATAATACCCTCAACTCATAGGTGGGCCCACATTAATTCAAACCAAATCTGGATTCAGACCCTAAAGGTGGCCTACAAGTGCCTTGGAGCCTAAGGGCCTAAGCCACAACAAAAACGGGGGTCAAAACACGCTGAAACTGGAGCTACCTAGCAGAACCGGTTGAACGAGTTCCCAAATGGTTCAACCGGTTGAGAAAAAATCTGAAACTTTACCAGAAGATTCCTCAGAGAATAAGGAATCCAACAAAACAAATGGTGCTCAATTATGAGGATGGATGAGGGAGAACCAAGTGAAATAATGCAAAGCCCTTCAAAACCGAGGCTGCCATAGAGCCACCTATTGAACTGGTTCCCAACCAGTCCAACTGGTTGAGAAAATTTCTGAAATGTTAATAGTAGATTACCCAAATAATAAAGAATCCAACAAAAGCAACAACACTCAATTCCAAGCCCAGATGAGGGTAGAATCGGCCAAAACAAGGCAATGTGTTTATAAAACGGAAGAATGATTCAAAATAGATTTTTAACATGAACAAAATCAAACGGGATCCATGACAACAACTGAATGAAGATCATGGAAAGCACAAAAAGAACCAAGTTTGAACATAAAAATTTGTGGCCTTTTTCATCCACACCAATCAATAAAGCATTAAGCATTCTAGAACGATCAGAAAGAGGAACCGAATGCAAGCAAGAGTTCTATGAGGAACCAAAAACGTACCTGAAGAACCAGCCTTTGAGAAGTGCTCATTTAACTTGAAAAGCTTCTCCAAACGTATCCGAGACCCCCAAAAGTCTAAGGACCTCTTCACTCCACTCCCTCAAACCACTTAGGAAAAGAAACCCTCCAAAAACCTCTTATCAAATTCCTCCCCTATGATTCCATAGAGTCCTCCCTCTCATAAAAATAAGAAGTCCCTTCAAATGTGTTTATTTTTTTTTTCCTCTTTTATAGTCGAGACCTCTAGCCATCAAAGCCTCTTCATTTTTCTTTCCTTCAAGCTCTAGAAAGAGCTCCAGTCAGTCTCGGAATCAGCTTCCCCATTAACTCCCCTCCTCATTTTCCATACAAGTTGACTATCTTGAGCTTTCAACTTGCTTTCCCACCAAGGATCCATATGGATTCATGGTGGGTTGCAAGGAATCTGAAATAAGGCCCAAAATGGATCCAAAATACAGTCCAAAACTGAGCTGGAGCCCATGGGCCCAAGCCATGTAGGAATTGGGCTCTAAAATCACCAAAATCAGTGCTCCATACAAGTTGACTCGATGAACCGGTTGAACCGGATGCCAACTAGTCGAACCGTTTGATAAAAATTTTGAAATTTTTACACAATTTTCCTTAAAGAATAAGGAGTCTATCAAAAAAATGGTGCGCAATTATGAGGTCGGATGAGGGAGATATGATCAAAACAATCCCAAGTGCTCCGAATTCGGACTTGCTTCAATGAATTCTACCTAAATTGAAACTTTGGGAACTGGTCGAATCGGTTGTTGAAATTTCGACAGAATGTTTCTTGAAGAATAAGGAGTCCATAAAAAAATGGTGCATGATTCTAAGTTTAGATGAGGGAGATATGATCAAAATAATCCCAAGTGCTCCTATGAATTCCAACTGAACTGAAATTTTTTTGGGGCCTCACTTCCTTCCCTATAGCATGATGTAAACAACTAGGGAAATTGGCCATGATGGAACTCCAAAATGAACTACACACCCGCACTACATTGGACCACAAATAAACCTACACAAGGCTTAGAAACCGATTAAGGCCAAAAAGGGGCCATGGCGGGGTCATATGAAAACATGGGTGCATGTGACACCCATAGGATAAAATGCAAGTGTCAAGGGACAAAATTAAGGATCTACACAACCATAACCCAGAGTTGTTCATTTCATATAGGGCCTTGAGTTCACAACCTGGAGACGTTCATGTCATGCACAACCTTGACTTATTCATAGAATCTAGTGCACTGAGCTCAGGACCTAGAGTCTTTCATGTGATTAACAACTTTGAGTTGTTCATACCATCTACAAACCTGAGCTCGTGATCCAAATTCATTCATGTTGATCACATTCTTGAGTTGTTCATAGCCTCTAAAGGCTTGAGCAGAAGACTCGGAGTGGTTAAAGTCATCGACAACCCTAAACTGTTTATAGCATATAAAGCCATAGTTGTTCATTACATCTAAGACCCCGAGCTCTTGACCTAGAGTCGTTCATGTCATCCATAGCCTTGAGTTGTTCATAGAATCATTAGCCTTGAACTCACGACCTAGTGTCTTTCATATCATCGACAACCCAAAGCTAATCAAAGCATTTAAATCCCTTATCTCACAACCTAGAGCAACTCATGTCATCGAAAGCCCTGAGTTGTTCATAACATCTAAAGCCTTGAGCTCATTACCTCGTGTCGTTCATCTCAACCATAACCTAGCTTTGTTCATAGCATCTATAGCATTCAACTTAAGACCTAGAATCGTTCATGTCATCCACATCCCTGAGATGTTCATAAAATCTAGAGGCTTGAGCTCACAACTCGGAGTCATTCATGTAAACCACAACCCAAATTTGTTCATACCATCTAAAGCCGAGAGCTCACGACCTAGTGTGGCTCATGCCATTGACAACCATGAGCTCTTCGTAGCATCTAAAGCCTTAAGATCATAACTTATAGTCACTCATGTCGACCACAATCCTAAGATGTTCATAGTATCTATAGCCTTGAGCTCACAACCCTGAGTCATTCATGTCAACCATAGCCCTAAGATGCTCATAGTATCTATAGCCCTTAGCTCACAACCCTAATTCATTCATGTGATGCACAACCTTGAGGTGTTCATAGTATTTAGAGTCATAAGCTCACAATCCTGAGTCTTTTGTGTCATAAACAACCATAAGTTGTTCATAGTATTTAAAGCCCACAACTCATGACCTAGAGTCGTTCAAGTCAACCACAACCTAGAGTTATTCATAGCATCTAGAGCCTTGAGCTCACAACCTAGAGTAGATCATGTAATCCATAACCTTGAGTTGTTCATAGTATCAAGAGCCCTTAGCTCATGACCCATAGTCTTTCATGTCATCGACAAACCTGAGTTATTTATAGCATCAAGAGGCTTAAGCTCATAATCGAGACTCGTTCATGTCAATTGAAGCTTACAACTGTTCATAGCATCTAGAGCCTTGAGCTCATGACCCAGAGTAGCTCATGCTATCCATAACTGTAGCCTGTTAATAGCATCTAGAGCCTTGAGATCACGACCCAAAGTTGTTCATGTCAGCCACAACCCAGATCTGTTCATAACATTAAGAGCCCTTAGCTCATGACCTAGAGTAGCCCATGTTATCCACAACCCATAGTGGTTTATAGCATCTAGTTTTCTAAGCTCTTGACCCCATAGTTATTCATGTCAAACATAGCTCAAACCTATTCATAGCATCTAAAGCCTTGATATCACGACCCATAGTAGCTAATGTTATCCACATCCCAGAGTTATTCATAGCATCTAGAGCCCTAAGCTCATGACTCAGAGTTGCTGATTTCATCAACAATCCTGTGCTCTTCAAAGCATCAAGAGCCTTGAGCTGACAACCCGTAGTCTTTTATGTTATAGACAACCCTGAGCTGTTAATAGCATGTAGAGCTCTGATTTCCTGACTGAGAATTGTTCATATCAACCATAACATAAAGTTATTCATAGCATCTAGAGCTTTAAGCTCACGACCCATAGTCGTTCATGTCATCCACAATCTTGAGCTCTTCATAAAATCATGAGCCCTGAGCTCACGACCCAGGGTCTTTCATATCATTAACAACCTAGAGTTTTTCATAACATTTAAAGCCCTGATCTCAAGATCTAGAGTGGCTCATGTCATCGGAAGCCCTGAGTTGTTCATAACATCTAAACCTTTAAGCTCATGACCCGAGATAATCATAGAATCTAGTGGCTTGAGCTCATGATCCAGAGTATTTCATGTCTTCAACCACCTTAAGTTGTTCATAGCATCTAAAGCCTTGAGCTCACGACCTAGGGTCGTTCATGTCAGCCACAACTCTGAGATATTCATAGTATCTATAATCCTTTGTTCATGACCCCTAGTCATTAATGTCATCCAGAACCTTAAGTTGTTCATAACATCTAGAACCCTAAGGTCATGACCTAGAGACTTTCATGTCATCGACAACCCTAAGTTGTTCAAAGCATCTAAATCCTAGAGCTCACAGCCTAGAGTCTTTAAGTCAACCACAACCTAGAGTTGTTCATAGTGTCTAAAGCCTAGAGCTCATGACCCAAAGTAGCGAATGCGATTCATAGCCCTAAGCTATTCATAACATCTAGAGCCCTGAGCTCATGACTTAGAGTAGATCATTTCATCCATGACCTTGAGTTGTTCATAACATCAAGAGTTTTGGGCTCACAAACTGTAGTCTTTCATGTCATTGACAACCCTGAGTTGTTCATAGCATCAAGAAGCCTAAGCTCATAATCGAGAGTCGTTCATATTTACCAAAGCCTAGAGTTATTCATAGCATCTAGAGCCCTGAGCTCACAACCCATAGTAGCTCATGTCGTCCATAATCATGAGTTGTTAATAGCATATATAACCTTGAGCTCATGACCCAAAGTTGTTCATCTCAACCACAACCTACAGCAATTCATAGTTACTAGAGCCCTGAGCTCATGACCTAGAGTAGCCTATGTTATCCATAGCTCAAAGTAGTTCACAACATCTAGAGACCTAAGCTCATAACCTAGAGTCATTCAAGTCAACCACAACTTAGAGCTATTCATAGCATCTAGAGCCCTGAGCTCATGATCCATTGTAGCTAATGTGATCCACAGGCTTGTGTTGTTCATAGCATCTAAAGCCTCGAGCTCACAGTCCATAGTAGATCATGTCATCCATAGCCTTGAGTTGTTCATAACATCAAGAGCCTTGAGCTCCCGACCTATAATCTTTCATGTTATCGACAAACCTTGACTTATTCATAGCATCAAGAGGCCAAAACTCATGATCGAGAGTCATTCATGTCTACCAAAGACTAGAGTTGTTCACAGCATCTAAAGCCTTGTGCTCACAACCCATAATAGCTCATGTCATCCACAACTATGAGGTGTTAATAACATCTAGAGCCTTAAGCTCTCGACCTAGAGTTGTTCATGTAAACCATAACTTAGAGTTGTTCATAACAGCTAGAGCCTTCAGCTCGCGACCAAGAGAATCCAATGTTATCCATAGCTCAGAGTAGTTCATAACATCTAAAGACCTAAGCTCACAACCCAAATTCGTTCATTTCCACTACAACTTATAGTTGCTTGTAGCATCTAGAGCCCTCAAATCCTGGCCTAGAGTAACTCATGTCATCCACAACCTAAAGTTGTTCATAGCATGTAAAGCCTTGAGCTCATAACTTAAAGTAGTTGATGTCATCCACAACCTTGAGCTCTTCATAGCATGTAAAGCCTTGAGCTCATAACTTAAAGTAGTTGATGTCATCCACAACCCTGAGCTCTTCATAGCATCTTGAGCCTTGAGCCCACGAACCGAATTCTTTCATGTCATCAACAACCCTAAGTTGTTCATAACATCAAGAGCCTTGAGCACATAACCTAAAGTTGTTCATGTCAACCTTTGCTCAAACCTATTCATAACATCTAAAGAACTAAGCTCACAACCTAGAGTAGCTTATGACTTTGACTAACCTGAGCTGTTCATAGCATCTAAAGCTTTGAGATCATAACCGAAAGTGATTCATGTTAACCACAACCTTAAGATGTTCTTGGTATCCACAAATCTTAAGCTATTCATATCATTTAGAGCCCTAAGCTCATGACCTAGACCTTTTTGTGTCATGAACAACCCTAAGCTGTTCATAACATCTAGAGTCCTGAGGTCACGACCCAAAGTTGTTCAAATCAACCATAGTCAATTGTTATTCATAGCATTTAGAGCATCGAGCTTATGACCCAATGTTGCTCAAGTCATCAACAACCCTAAGCTTTTCATAGCATCTTTGGCTTTAAGCTCACAACCTAGAGTCATTCATGTCAACCCCAACCTTAATCTATGCATAGTATTTAGAGCCCTCAGTTGACGACCTAGAGTAGCACATGTCATCCATAGCCCTAAGTTGTTCATAGGATCCAAAGCCTTGAGTTGTTGACTCAAATTCATTCATGTCAACCACAACCTTGAGCTATTCATATTATATAGAGCCCTAAGCTCATGACTCTGAGTCCTTTATGTTGTCGAAAACCCTAAGTCGTTCATAGCATCTAGAGCCTTGAGCTCATGATTCGAAGTCGTTCATGTCATCCACAACCTTGAGCTATTCATAGCATCTAGAGCCTTGAGCTCACGACCTTAAGATTTTCATGTCATCCATAGCCTTGAGTTACTCATAGCATCTAGAGCTCTGAGCTCATGACCTAGAGTCATTCATGTCAACCACAATCCTAAGTTGTTTATAACATCTTGAGCCCTGAGCTCACGACCCATAGTCATTCATGTCAACCACAACCCAACATTATTCACAAGATTCAAAGAGATGAGCTCACGACCTAGAGTAGCCTATATTATCCATATCCCTAAGTTGTTCTTAGCATCTAAAGCCCTAAGCTCATGACCTGGGGTCGTTCATGTCAACCATAACCTAGAGTTGTTTCCAGCATCTAGAACCTTGTCCTCACGAGCTAAAGTGGTTCATGTGATCAACAACCCTGAGTTGTTCGTAACATATAGAGCCTGAGCTCACCATCTATAGAAGCACATGTATTTGATCATCTTGAGCTGTTCATTGTATCTAAAGCCCTGAGCTAATGACCCAGAGTCGTTCATGTCAACCACATTCTTGAGATGTTCATAATATTTATAGCCTTGAGCTCATGACCTCGAGTAGTACATGTAATCCACAACCTTAAGTTGTTCATAGCATCTTGACCCCTAAGCTCACGGCTCAAAGTCTTTCCTGACATCAATAACCCTTAGCTGTTCATAGCATCTAAGGTCTTCAGCTCACGACCCAGAGTCATTCATGTGAACCACAACTCTAAACTATACATAGTATCTAGAGCCCTGACCTCATGACCTAAAGTTGTTCATATCAACCATACCTTAGAGTTATTCATAGCACCTAGAGCCCTGAGCTCACAACCCAGAGTAGCTCATGTCATCCACGACCCTAAGCTATTCATAGCATCTAAAGCCCTGAGCTCATTACCCGACTTTGAGTCATTCATGTTAGCCATAACCCTAAGTTGTTCATAGTATCATGAGCCCTGAGCTCACAACCTCGAGTCACTCATGTCAATCGTATAACCAATAGTTGTTCATAGCATTTAGAGCCCTGAGCTCACGACCCAGAGTTGCTCATGTCATCCATAGCCCTAAGCTATTCATAGTATCTTAAACCTTGAGCTTTGAGTTGTTCATAGCATTTAGAGCCTGAGCTCACGACCTAGTGTAGCTCAAGTCATCCATAGCCTTGAGCTGCTCATAGCATCTAGAACCCTAAGCTCTCGACCCGATGTCATTCATGTCAACCACAACTCTAAGTTGTTTATGGTATCATGAGCCTTGAGCTTATGACCCGGAGTCATTCATGTCAACCATAACCCATAGTTGTTCATAGCATTTAGAGCCCTAAGCTAATCTATAGTTGCTTATGACATCCATAACATTAAGTTGTTCATAGTATCTTAAACCTTGAGCTCATGGGATCCTAAGTCATTCATATCATCCACAACTCAGAGTTGCTCATAGTATTTAGAGCCCTAAGCTCATGACCTATAGTCATTCATGTCAACCACAACCTTGAGGTGTTTATAGTATCTTGAGTCGTGAGCTCACGACCTAGAGTCGTTCATGTTATCCACAACCTCGAGCTCATGACACAGAGTCATTCATATCATCCATAGCCTTGAGCTGCTCATAGTATGATTACTACTCAAAAAGTGTTATTTCATAGCTTGTAATAAACTCTTTTAAACACTTTTGAGTAGTAGTTGTCACCTTTTAACCCAATTAACATATTAAGGACCCTTGCAATCAATTCTAATCAAAATGTGTTAAGTTTTGGTGTTTTGATAGCTTTTTGATCACCAAAGCAATCCGAGATTGAGGAAAGTTCTTTGGAATCCATGGCAAAGATGTCCGGACAGGGAGTCCGGACACACCATTGGAGGGCGGCGGAACATGGGCTGTAGCAAGGCTTGCTCACTTTAGTCAATGTTTTCCATTCGGACAACATATCCGGATAGGATATGCTATCATCTGGAGTATGATGTTCACGAGTGCCGGATAGCATGGCGGCGCGTGTCCTCTTGGGGAATCCGGATGGAGTTGCGCTGGATAGCAATGCGCGCTCCGTGTCATCCGGGAGAGGGGTCCCTACACCTTGCACACGTAGACGGTCCCCCTTGCGACATAGCTCCTTCCACCCGGGGGAATCCGGATGGAGTTGATCCGGATAGCCTGGCGGCGCGGGATATTTCATATCCGGATATCTCACATCCGGATGGGAGAGGAGGCGTTTCAACTTCCCCGGTCAGACATATCCGTATCCTCTGATAGCGCTCACCCGGAGAGCATCCGCGGCCGACATTTCAGATTACCCAGAATTTTGCACAGTACCGCGGTGTTCTCCTAAAGCTTCCTGATATTTCCGACCGACATTTTTAGATATTTTGATTTAGATATTTGATGTCTAAATCCCCAAAATCTCCTTGTAATCAACCTATCATAGGATTCCTTAGTCTTTAAGTAAGAACAAGGGGTGAATAACCTCTTATATATAGTTTGTAATTTCCTTTACAAAAAATAGACGATACATATCATGTAATCCGATATATGGAATCGACGAACAGAGCACTTGCTCTGTTTCTTTTTTATATTTGTGTTTTCTCGTTAATTTTTCTTACTAGCCAAACAAGCTCTGAGGAAGTTTCCTTAGAGAATGAGTGGCTAGACTTTTAGTTCCTTGGAGCTAAGGTTGCCGGGAAAGGTTCCAAGTGCAAGAATTAGTAGCTTTGTGGTTTCAACCATTAATGAAGAGA
Organism: Vitis riparia; assembly: GCF_004353265.1. NCBI lineage: Eukaryota > Viridiplantae > Streptophyta > Magnoliopsida > Vitales > Vitaceae > Vitis > Vitis riparia. The sequence continues at coordinate 15,687,960 of NC_048448.1, forward strand.
AAGTGTGATCCTTTAATGATTTCTATGTTTTTAGTTAACTTAAAACACCTTCAATTCACTTGAGTGAACACTTGGTAAGGCAAGTGATCTCCGTCCATGGAGATGCACTAGTTTACCTCTTGCGAGCTTTTGGGAAGTGACTTGAAGGTAGGATTTTCTAGAATTGCCAACACTTGGTAAGCTTTTGGACTCCAAGGAGACATCCATTAGTTATCTCTTGCGAGCTTGAGAAGGGAAGTCCAAAGTTAAAGATCACCTTGAGTGGCAAATGCTAGGTGAGAGGCATGAGCCATTGCAAGTTGCATCAGTGAGAGGGAATTAGAGCTGAAATCCATTTAAAGGATACATCTGTACAACACCGGTTAGAGGATTGACTATATGTTAATTCTCTAATGCGAGGAAATGAACTAAATGACCGGAACTCTGTTTTTGCATAAGGAACCTCCTCTGTGAACCCAAACCTCCAAGGAATGTTTTTCTTCATAAGTAATTTCCATTACTTTCTTTTTAGTTAGCTTAAAACCAATCCTTTTTCAAACATCTTTATGTTTTCTTTTAAAGCTAACCTTGAAATGAAAAAGCACCAATTTAACTCTGAATTGATATCAGTTGTGAGTTGAAAACCCTTCCCAGTGAACGATCCTAGAGCCACTATGCTATATTAGCTAAAGCTATCCTAATGCATGGTGATATAGGTTATAAATTTTGTTGATTACTCTCTCAATCAAAGAGCACCAGTTGGACATGAATTAGCTGAGACACCAATTGGGAAAGAATCATAGTATCTAGAGGCTTAAGCTCATGGGATCCCTAGTCGTTCATATCATCAACAATGTTGAGTTGTTCAAAGCATCCATACCCTTAAGCTCACAACCTTAAGTGGCACATATCATCCACTGGCTTGAGCTGTTCATAGCATTTGGAGCCCTAAGCACACGACTCAAAGTTGTTCATGTCATGAACAACCCTGAGCTATTCATAGCATTTAGACCCCTAAGCCCATGACCCAAAGTCATTCATGTCATCATAAGCCTTGGGCTATTCATAGCATTTAGAGTTGTGAGATCCCAACCCAAAATCATTATGTTATCCACATACCTGAGTTATTCATAAAAATTAAAGACATAAACTCACGATCAAGAATCATTCATATTATCCATAACTCTAAGTTGGTCATAGTCTCTTGTAGCTTAAGTTCATAGGATCCTGAGTCATTCATATCATCTATAACTTTAAGCTGCTCATAGCATACAGAGCATTAAGCTCATGACTCAAAGTCATTTAGGTCAACCACAACCTTGAGCTATTCATAGTATCTTGAGTCGTGAGCTCATAACTCAGAGTCATTCATGTCATCCACCACCCTTAGCGCGTGACACAGAATCATTCATATCATCCATAGCCTTAAGCTGCTCATACCATCTAGAGGCCTTAGCTCATGGGACATCCAGTCATTCATATCATTCACAATGCTTAGTTGTTCAAAGTATCCATATCCTTGAGCTCATGACCCGGAGTGGCACACATCATCCAAAGCCTTGAGTTGTTCATAGCATATAAAGCCCTAAGCACACAACCCATAGTCGTTCATGTCATCAACAACCCTAAGTAGTTAGTAGTGGCTTTGACCTATGGGTAAGATCATAAGCTGATCATAAATTCCCTATGGATTGGGTCATTGTTAATGGATGCTAGTAGCAATAGGTATTTTCAATAAAGACACCATGATATCTCTTGGGATTGAGATAGAGTGTCCCATTGAGTGATCCTAAGGAGGTGTATTCAGGGAAACTATAGCCATAGTAGTTCCTTAAGTGGAACTTGACATAGGCTCTTTATGAGCTATGATATGTCAATTGAACACATAATAAGAGGATCTATAACTCAAGGATGGTAGAGGTAGTCTTAAAAGACTGATAGCTTTCACCTTGTTAGACTAAGGACACTAGTTCATGGGAAGACTGAACACAATGGATACTAGAGTTCAATTGATTCTCTATAGCGGGATGTTGAATGAACTTTAGAATTGGATTCTAAGGGAGCCAATATTCTTATATGTCCCAATGATCCCCACTCTAAGCTCATATACCTTATTGGCATGGGTTATGAGGGTTTAATTGGCTCTAAGTTCATTTGTGTTCATAAGGGCATTTTGCTAATTGCATAAGGTTGCATAGGGGTAAGTAAACAAGGTCTCTGGATTGGATTAAGTGATTAATTAGTAGGCCCTATTAGGTTAATTAATCAATTATAACCCATTTTAGGTTAGATTAAGTGACCCAAGCCCATGTGGGCTCAAGTCACTTAAGCACACTTAGGAACCCTATAAATACCCGCTAAGTGTTAGGGTTTCCATAGTTTTTGTCTTCCACCATCCAAAGAGGTAGAGAGCCATAGCCTTCACCCTCTTTTCCTCCCCACCGAAAGTGTGTCAAGATCAAGGTTCGAGTCATTGAGTGGAAAACTTCGGGTTTATGAGACTTCTATGATTTCGATCTTCATCTTCACCATGTGGATTTGATTCGGCAACATCTGAATTCGAGGAATGGTTTTTGTTAACACTTTTTGAATCCTTTTAAAGTATACAAATGTTATTTTTTCACTGTGCATAGAATTTAGAAAAAGCCTAGGATAGTTATGCATATTCCTAACTTGATCCAGACTTGGGAAATAAAGAGATCTGGGTTTTTCTCATCAGTTAACTGAAGGCTTTGGATGTTATGAACAACTTAGGGTTGTGGATGATATGAACGACTTGGGATCCTATAAGCTCAAGCCCCTATTGAACAACTCAGGGGTGTGGATGATATGAACGATTCTTGGTCGTGAGCCTAAGGCTTTAAATGTTATAAACAACTCAGGGTTATGGATTACATGAACGACTCAAGGTCATGAGCTCAATGCTCTAAATGCTATGAACAACTCAGGGTTGTGGTTGACATGAATGACTCTGGGTTGTGATCTTAGGGCTCTAAATGTTATGAACAACTCAAGGTTGTGGGTGATATGTGCTATTCTGGGTCGTGAACTTAAGGTTGTGGATGCTTTGAATAGCTCAACATTGTGGGTGATATGAATGACTCAGAATCCCATGAGCTTGTGCCTCTAGATGATATGAGCAGCTCAGGAATGTAGATGACATGAAAGATTCTGCGTCATGAGCTCAAGGTTGTGCATGACATGAATGACTCCAACTTGTGAGCTCATGACTCTAGACACTATGAACAACTCAAGGTTTTGGATGACATGAACCACTTCGATTCATGAGCTTAAGGCTCTAGATGCTATGAAAAGCTCATAGTTGTGAATGATATAAATGACTCAAGATCTTGTGAGTTTAGGCCTCAAGATGCTATGAACACCTTAGGGTTAAGGATGATATGAACAACTTAAGGCTATAGTGAATATGAATGACTCTGGGTCATGAGTGCAAGGCTCTAAATGTTAGTAATAGCTTAAGGTTGTGGATGAAATGAATAAATTTGGGTTGTTAGCTCAAGGCTATAGATGCCACACATAGCTCAAGGCTATGGTTGACATGAAAAATTCTGGTTCATGAGCTCCATGCTCTAGATTCTATGAATAACTCAAGGTTGTCGATCATATGAGTTAATCTAGATTGTGAGCTCAGAATATGAATGCTATGAACAACTCAATTTTATGGATGATATGAACGACTTGGAATCCTGTGAGCTCAAGCCTTTAGATGCTGTAAACATCTCAAGGTTGTGGATGATATGAATGATTCTTGGTTGTGAGCCTATGGCTATAAATGCTATGAATAACTCAAGTATGTGGATAACATGAACAACTTGAAGTCATGAGCTCAGGGCTTTAGATGCAATGAACAACTTAAGGTTGTCATTGACATGAACGACTTCGGGTCGCGACGTTAACACTCTAGATGCTATGCACAGCTCAAGGTTGTGGATGACATGAGCTACTCTGGGTCATTAGCTCAGGGCTCTGGATACTATGAACAACTGAAGGATGTGGATGATATGACCGACTCGGGATACCATGAGCTTAGGCCTCTAGATGGTATGAATAACTCGGGGGTGTCAATGATATGAACGATTCTTGGTCGTGAGATCATGGCTCTAAAATGTTATGAACAACATAGGCCTATCATTGACATGAATGACTCTAGGTCATGAGCTTAAGGCTCTAAGTGCTATGAACAGCTCAGGGTTGTGGATGACATGAACAACTTCAGGTCATGAGCTTAGGGCTCGAGATGCTATGAACAACTCATGGTTGTGGATGACATGAACAACTCCAGGTCATGTCCATAGGAATCTAAATAGTATGAACAACTTAGGGTTGTGGTGGACATGAATGTCTCCAAGTTGTGAGCTTAGGGCTCGAGATGCTATGAATAGCTCATGACTTTGGATGAGATGAACGATTCTATGTTATGAGCTTAAGGTTCTAAATGTTATGAATAGAACAAGGCTATGGATGACATTAATGGTTCTTCATCATGAGCTCAAGGCTCTAAATACTACGAATAGCTAAGGGCTATGGTTGACATGAACAACTCTAGGTCATGAGTTTAAGGCTCTAGATGCTATGAACAAGTGAAGGCATTAGATGATATGTGCTACTATGAGTCATGAGCTCAAGGTTGTGGACGCTTTGAACAACTCAACAATATGGATGATATGAACGACTAGGGATCCCATGAGCTCATATCTTTAGATGTTATGAGTAGCTTAGGGTTGTGGGTGATATGAATGATTCTGCATAATGAGTTGAGGGTTGTGGATGACATGAACGACTCTGGGTCATGAGCTTACGGTTTTAGATACTATGAACAACTAAAGGATGTGGTTTACATGAATGACTCAGGGTTGTGAGCTCAAGGCTCAAGATGCTATAAGCAACTTAAAGTTGTGGATGATATGAACAACTTAGGAATTTTTTGTGAGCTCAAGCCTCAAGATGTTATGAACAACTCATGGCTAAGGATGATATTAATGATTATTGGTCGTGAGCCTATGGCTCTAATTGCTATAAATAGCTTAGATCTATGGATGACATGAATGACTCTAGGTCGTGAGCTTAATGCTCAAGATGCTATGAATAGCTCAAGGCTATGTATGACATGAACAACTTTGGGTCGTGGGCTTAGGGCTTTAGATGCTATAAACAACTCAAGCCTGTTGATGACATGAATGATTCAAGGTCGTTTGCTTAGTGTTTTTTAAATTCTATGAACAGATCAAGGTTGTGGTGGACATCAATGACTTTGGGTCATGAGCTCTGGGCTCTAGATGCTATGAACAACTCAAGGTTGTGGATTACATGAATGACTTTGAGTTGTGTGCTTAAGGCTCTAGATGCTATGAACAACTCAGGGTTGTGGATGACATGGACTACTTCAGGTTGGCAGTTTAAGTCTCTAAATACTATGAATAGCTCAGGGCTATGGATGACATAAACAACTCTGAGTGGTGTGTTATAGGCTCTAGATGATATAACAACTTAGGGTTATAGTGGACATGAATGACTCTAGGTCATGAGCTGAAGGCTTCAGATGCTACAAAAATTTAGGGTTAGGGATGACATGAAGACTCCAGGTAGTAATCTCAGGGCTCTAGATTTTATGAAAAGCTTAAGGCTATAGATGACATGAAACATTTCAAGTTATGGGCTTAGGGGTTTAAATTCTATGAACAACTTAGGATTGTTTATGACATGAACGACTTTGGGTCGTGTGCTTAAGGCTTTAGATGCTATGAATCAGCTCATGGCTATGGATGATATGTCCTTCTATGGGTCATAAGCTCAAGGCTATGGATGCTTTGAACAACTAAGCATTGTGAATGATATGAATGACTTGATATCCCGTGAGCTAAGGCCTTTAGATTCTATGAGCAGCTTAGTGTTGTGGATGATATGAATGATTCAATGTCATGGGCTAAGGATGGTGAATGACATGAATGACTTTGAGTTGTGAGCTCATGACTTAAGATACTATGAACAGGTCAAGACTATGGTTGACATGAATGACTACGGGTCATAAGCTCAAGGCTTTGAATGCTATGAGCAACTCGAAGTTGTGGATGATATGAACGACTCAGGATCCCGTGAGCTCAAACCACAAGATAGTGTGAAGAACTTAGAGTTATGGATAATATGAACGATTCTTCGTTATGAGCTTATGGCTCTAATTTCTATGAATAGCTCAAGGTTGTGGATAATATAACGATTCCAGGTTGTGAGCTCACAACTCTAGATGTTATGAATAGTGTAAGGCTTACGATGACGTGAACAACTTTGCGTTGTGGGCTTATAGGTCTAAATGTTATGAATAGCTCAAGGCTATTGATGACTTAAACAACTCCAAGTTGTGTGCTTAGGGCTTTAGATTCTATGAACAACTCAAGCCTGTGGATGATATATGCCACTCCAGGTTATGAGCTCAAGGGTATGGATGCTTTGAACAACTCAACATTGTAGATGATATGAATGACTAAGGATCCCATGAGCTCAAGTCTCTAAATTCTATGAGCAACTCAGGCTATGGATGATATGAATGGCTTTGTGTCATGAGCTCAAGGTTGCGGATAACATGAACGACTCTATGTCATTAGCTCATGACTCAATATACTATAAACACCTCAAGGTTGTGGTTGACATGAATGAATTGGGGTAATGAGCTTATGGCTCTAAATGTTATGAGGGGCTCTGAGTTGTGGATGATATGAATGACTTAGGATCTCATGAGCTCAAGGTTTAAGATACTATGAACAACTTAATGTTATGGATGACATAAGCAACTATGGGTTAGCTCAGGGCCCTAAATGCTATGAACAGCTATGGGTTATGGTTGAAATGAATGACTCCGGGTCGTAAGCTCAAGGCTCATAATACCATAAACAACTTAGAGTTGTGGTTAACATGAATGACATCGGGTCGAGAGCTTAGGGTTCTAGATGCTATGAGCATCTCAAGGCTATGGATGACTTGAGCTACACTAGGTCGTGAGCTTAGGCTCTAAATGCTATGAACAACTCTCTACTGCGGTTGATATTAACGACTTAGGGTCATGATCATAGGGCTCTAGATGCTATGAATAGCTTAGGGTTATGGATGACATTAGCTACTCTAGGCCATGAGCTTAGGCATCTTGATGCTATGAATAACTCAGGGTTGTCAATGACATGAAAGATTATAGTTCGTGAGCTCAGAACTCTTGATTTTATGGACAACTCAAGGTCGTGGATGACATGATCTACTCAAGGTCATGAGGTCAAGGCTCTAAATGCAATGAATAACTTAGGGCTATGGATCACGTTAGCTACTTTGGGTCATGAGCTCTAGGCTCTAGATTCCATGCACAACTCTGGGTTATGGTTGACTTGAACGACTCCAATTTGTAAGCTCCGGGCTTTAGATGCTATGAACAGCTTAGGGTTGTCGATGACATGAAAGACTTTGGGTCATTAGCTTAAGGTTTAAGATGTTATGAATAGCTTAAGGTTCTAGATGACAAGAATGACTTTAGGTCATGAGCTCAAGCCACTAGATTCTATGATTATCCCAGGGCTGTGGAAAACATGAACAACCCTAGGTATTAAGGTCAAGGTTCTAGATGCTACAAGCAACTTTAGGCTGTGATTGACATGACTAACATCAAGTTGTGAGCTCAAGGGTTTAGATGCTATGAACAACTCATGGCTTCCAATGACATGAGTCAATCTAGGTCTTAAGATCATGGCTTTAAATGCTATGAACAACTTTAGGATGTCAATGATATGAAAGAATTTAGGTCATTAGCTTAGGGCTTGCGATTATATGAAGAGCTCAGTGTTGTGGATGACATGAACGACTCTGGGTTCTGAGCTCGAAGCTCTAGATGCTATGAATAACTTTGCGCTATGATTGACATCAACTACTCTGGGTCGTGATATCAAGGCTTTAGATGCTATGAACAAGTTTGAGCTATGGTTGACATGAATAACTCTAGGTCATGAGCTCAAAGCACTAGATGCTATGAACTATTATGGGTTATGGATAACACAGGCTACTCTGGGTTATGGCTGACATGAACAACTTTAGGTCATGAGCTCAAGGGTCTTGTGGATCCTCACCCGATTCATCGGACCGGCGCGACTCGCTATTAAAAGAGAAGAAGGAATGAAAAAGTTGAGTTCTCCAGTTTTGAAAAACCCGTCCCCAGTGAGGAACGGTGTTGTATGGAGTCGCCACTTACTTTTTATTTTTATTTTTAAAATGGGGAAAATTAAGTAAGAACCAAAACCCCTAATGACCCCAGTATGGAAAAAAAGCGGTCTACGCAAACTAGATTCTGGGTCCGGGGATCAGGTTACCCATTGGGAAGGTACCTCATGCGAGGTAGCACCCCTCTAGGCCCGGAACTCGGTCTCTACTAATGAATTGGGTATGTGGGAGCATATGGGTCAAAGATGAAACCCTAGGCTAAATAGATGTCATGAATCACACAATCCTAATTGGTATTTGGCATGCATATGAATTCAACCAACCAAAACAATGGGTGCGTACCTGTGGTCCCCAGCCATGCGCTGCATAAAAGGTCAGCCAAACACAGATAAACATGTAACAAACATTCAGGATTAAGCCCCATGCATGCATATGATTCAACAATCAAAACCAACGATTCATACCTGTGGTCCCTAGCCATGTGCTACAACAAAGGGTGAGTCAGCCACGCAACATGTATTCAGAATCAAGCATCAAATTTTGTGCCAAAAAGGAAGAAAGCTAGTTGAGATCAGGTAATGGACTCCCCAAATGTCATACAAATCAAACTAGACTTACCTAGACCACACCACCCATAACTTCAAAATTGCCCATACTAACTGAAATCAAACACTGACTTAAACCTTCAAGATGGCTCACAAGTGCCCTATAGCAAATGGGTTTGAACCCCAATGGATAAGGGCTCGAAAAAATGCCGAAATCGAGGGCTACCTAAAGTCCTCCAGCAGAACAGGTTGAACTAGTTCTCAACTGGTACAACCTATTGAATAAGAATTCCCAAATTTTTCAAGAAAACTCCTAAATGAGTTAGGATTCAAACAAAAGAAACGGTTCTCAATTCCGAGCCTGGATGAGTGAGAACCGGACCAAGAAAGGCAGGTGTTCCCCATGGCTGACAGAGGCAGCCAGTTATGGTGCTGAACCGGTTGAACCGGTTCCCAACCAGTTCAGCCGATTGATAAAAAATCCAAAATTAGGTCAGAAAGTTCCTAAGTGATTAAGGAAGCAAACAAAAGAAACAGTTCTCAATTCCAAGCCCAGATGAGTGAGAACCAGACCAAGAAAGGCAGGTGTTCCTCATGGCAGACAGAGGCTGCCAGCTATTGTGCTGAACCGGTTGAACCGGCTCCCAACCGATTCATCAGGTTGATAAAAAATCCCAAATTCAGTCAGAAAGTTCCTAAGTGATTAAGGAAGCAAACAAAAGAAACGGTTCTCAATTCCGAGCCCGGATGAGTGAGAACCAGACCAAGAAAGGCAGGTGTTCCTCATGGCTGACAGAGACAGCCAGTTATGGTGCTGAACCGGTTCCCAACTGGTTCATCCGGTTAATAAAAAATCCCAAATTCGGTCAGAAAGTTCCTAAGTGATTAAGGAAGCAAACAAAAGAAACAGTTCTCAATTCCGAGCTCGGATGAGTGAGAACCAAACCAAGAAAGACAGGTGTTCCTCATGGCTGACAGAGGCTGCCAGCTATTGTGCTGAACCGATTGAACCGGCTCCCAACCGGTTCATCCAGTTGATAAAAAATCCTAAATTCGGTCAGAAAGTTCCTAAGTGATTAAGGAAGCAAAAAAAAGAAACGGTTCTCAATTCCGAGCCCGGATGAGTGAGAACCAGACAAAGAAAGGCAGGTGTTCCTCATGGCTGACAGAGGCTGCCAGCTATTGTGCTGAACCGGTTGAACCGGCTCCCAACCGGTTCAGCCGGTTGATAAAAAATCCTAAATTCGGTCAGAAAGATCCTAAACTATTCATAACCAATCAACAAAAATCATGTGTGGCCTTTATTATCCACACCCAAGCAATACAATCTTCATATCAAAGGGAAGAAAAGATGATGAGGAAGGAGGAAAAAAATACGAAGACGAGGAAGATAAACTGTCAGCAAAGAAAATTCAGCATGCTTACCTCAGAATCTCCACCAAATATGATTCGTGTATGCCAATGATGACTCCCAAAACTAAGATGTTGTCACTCTCCTCTTCAAAGAAACCACAGTGCTGAAGCTTTCCCCCACGCTCTCAACTCAGAAGATGCTCCTGACCTTTTTCTTTCTCTCACCAGCAAAATTTCCCCTTTCTCAGAAAATCCAAAAGGTCCTTTGCTCTCCTCTCTTCCCACCTTTTATACTCATACCCCTCTCAGCATCTGAGCCTCCTGGGTTCCTTCCCCTTCAGCACTGAAATCCCCTTCATCAGCATGGGAACCACACCCCTCATTACTTCTCTTAAACTTACAAGGCCAGCTCACTCCCTTCAGCTTTCAGCTTGCTTCACCACCAAGAATCCATATGGATTCGTGGTGGGCTGCAAGGAACCCAGACTAAGTCCCAAAATGGACCCACAACATTGCCCAAAACCAATCTGGAGCTTACGGGCCTGAGCCATGTAGGATTTGGGCCCCAAAATTAATTGAATTAATGTTTTACCTCAGCTGACTCAATGAATCGGCTGAACCGGACGAACTGGATGCCCACCGGTCGAACCGATGGCAAAAAATTTTGACAATTTGATAGAATGTTCCTAGAAGAGTAAGGAATCCATAAAAAAAAACGATACATGATTTCGAGTTCGGAAGAGGGAGATATGATCAAAACAATTACCAAAAATCAGTGTTCTACACCGGCTGGCTCGATGAACCGGCTGAATCGGCTGAACCGGCTGCCAACCAGCCGACCGGTTGCAAAAAATTTTGAAAATTTACAGAATGTTTCTGGAAGAATAAGGAATCCATAAAAAGAAACGGTTCTTGATTCTGAGTTTGGATGAGGGAGATACGATCAAAACAAGCCCAAGTGCTCCGAACCTCAACATGCCCCTATAAACTCCAACTAAGCTAAAACATCGGGATGACCCCACTTCCTTCCTATAACGTGATGTGAATTACTAGGAAAATGGCCATGGTGACCCTCCAAAATGAACCACACATGCACCACAATGGACCACAGACAAACCCACACGAGGCTCGGACACCCACTAAGCCCAAAAGGGGCCCTAGTGGTGCCATATGCGAACAATGGGTGGATGTGACACCCGAAGGATAATTGCCAGTGTCGAGGGACAAAATTGAGGGTCTACAAATATGCCCCTCTTCAATAGAGTGAATGAACGAGTGAATTGTGAGTGTGAAGTGCATGTAATGCAAGAGTGAAATGAACTCTAGTGAAGAACCCAAATGACCAACAATTTTGTCCCGACCCAACAATAAAGAAGGTTAAGGGAAATAAGTCATGCTGACCGAATGGACTATGGGATCTAGGCACGATGCCGGAGAAAGATAAAAGAAGACCTGATCATGATGTCGGGAAAGATTAGGGATTTGATCTGGGCAAGTACTGGAGAATGGTTCGGGCAAGTACCGAAAAATGGTGGAATCCGGGCGAGTACCGAAAACGGGTAAAATTCGGGCGAGTACCGAAAAATGGTGGAATCCGGGCGAGTACCGAAAAAGTGTGAAATCCGGGCGAGTACCGGAGAAGGGTCCGGGCGAGTACCGGAAAATGGTGGAATTCAGGCGAGTACCGAAGAAGGGTTCGGGCAAGTACTGGAAAATGGTGGAATCCAGGCGAGTTCCGGAAAAGTGTGAAATCCGGGCGAGTACCAGAAAATGGTGGAATTCGGGCGAGTACCGGGAAAGTGTGAAATCAGGGCGAGTACCGAAAAAATGTGAAATCCGGGCAAGTACCAGAAAATGGTGAAATCTGGACAAGTACCGAAAAATGATGGAATTCGGGCGAGTACCGGAAAAGTGGTGAAATCCGGGCAAGTACCGGAAAATGATGGAATCCGGGCGAGTACCGGAAAAGTGTGAAATCCGGGCAAGTACCGGGAAATGGTGAAATCCAGGCAAGTACCGGAAAATGATGGAATCCGGGCGAGTACCAGAAAAGTGTGAAATCGAGGATTGAACTCGGGCACGATGCCGAGGAACCACTGAACTAAAAGGGGGTAGGGATGCCATTACTAAGGCTCAAAACACCTAAACAGACAGGGGATGCCTTAAAACAAAACTCAGAGCAAAATAGGGGGACTCAAGATGCAACCGCTGATATACTAACCTTGATAACAAAGGCGTATGCCCCAGTATGACGTCCAGGGACTGCCAACAAATGACTCGAAGAAGCCAAAAATCAAACACCTTCATCATGACAAAAAAAAAAAAAGGTATGCCCCGGTGTAACACCATAAAATGCCGATAAATGACAAGCGAGAAATCACAATCACCCCTAACAAATGGAAAGAAGGGGGTATACCCCTATAGGACAAACTCATAAATGTGACCAAGGGTGAAAGGAAGGAGTTATGCCCCAGTCTAAGATATCAATATCATGTCAGAATCCCATAATCGCACATATGGTTAAAGTCAGAGAGCTGAAAATATCACAATCATCCATTTCTAAGGAAAAAAACCCTCCACTCTAATCCATAACATCCAATATCCACAAAAACTGATAGGGGATATGCCCCAGTGTGTACATCTGAAACTCATATATCTTAATGAAAACTTTGGAATACATCACTGAAGACCCACTCATTTAAACTAACGAACAAGACAATGAATGGGGTATGCACCCCTACTGGGTCGATGAATACCGTGAATCTGATCTCGGGTCAGACCCCCAGAAGCACTCTGATATATGAAGAAACTGAGCTGAATGCGGGGCTTACTCAAACTTTGATGTCCATAACATCGCTAGGTGAAACGGAATGCCTGCTTACATGTATAAAGAGCCAAAGCCAGCATGCAAGGATGGGGGCATGCCCTAGTATAAACGTGTCAAAACATCAGGCAAAGGTGCCCTCAACGGTCCCAACTCTCTGTATCATCTATCTCTGATCATGGACCTGAGGCAAGCAAACTGAATGGAAAGGCAATATGTGACCCTTGATATCCCCCGAAGCAATGGAGACCTGTCAACATCCCATACTCAATCAGTAGACGGAGCTTGTCCGAATGAACCGCGTCGAAGTAGACATGAGATCTCATGGCCTCAGGGTGGTCTTACGACTCGGACCGTAATGTAGGCCAGGGGTAAAAGGTGAATGAAACGATGGGAAACAAAGGCCCAAATCTCCCAATAGATAATGTCAAACCCCTGTGTGCGCAATGTCAAATATCGCAGAACCATGTGAACAAGGTGACTCAATCCTGCATCCAAATAAAAAACAAACAATAGGTGACATTCACCAAAGAACTCATCGTTCATGAAGTGAAACGACGATCGACGATGATAGAAGCAGACGAAAAGGGATAAGATGAATGATGAATGGGTGTAGAAGAAAATGGAGAAACCAACTGGGATACGAATATAGCAATATGTGACAACGACGAACAACTCATCCTAAGAACGCCAAATCAAAGCAAGTCACTATATGATGGGAATGGTGATGTAGACAATGATCCAAGGGCCTAGTGCCAAGGAAACCCAAACCTCACTCCCAATGTGTCGCCCAGATCCATGGTGAGAAGGATCGTACAATGCTCTCATCCGACTCTTAAAGGAAAAAGAAATCTCTCAAACCCAAAACCACCTCTGATGATCCCAAGTATATCAACGAATACCAAACAAGCACAATTTTTTTCTTTTTCTTTTTTCATTTTATTTTATTTTTTCCTCTTTTTTTTGCCGAATTCCATACTTTCACAATCCAACAAAAAGAACCCCAAACCTCCAATCTTGACCGGCCCTTCAACCTAAGAATCCTGGATCAAAGCCTACAGGCGGAACGAAGGGTGTGACAAACCTGACTAGTAGCTCTGGGACGAGAGCGTATCATCATCACACAAGGGAAAACAGAAGCGAAGTGAATAGAGATGATAGAAACTGGACTAACAGGTAGACGGTGTGAAGATGCAAAATGGAGATGAAAAGAAACAGACAATGATGTAAGAAAGAACAAACGAAGAATGACACCATGCCCACAATGCTCATAGATCCAATCAATAAATACAAAGCGCACAAGGGTAGGTCCCCAACCTATGTCAGAAAAGGTATGCAAGGCTGAATGAAAGAAAAGGCCATAATAAACCACGTGAGGCTCAAAGGGCTGGCAATAGTATATATCAATGTATGGGTGTGCAATAGGGAATATGGCTACTCGAAGTGACGACCACCCATCCTCTGACCATGATCTCACGCATAAAACTTCTTCAGCTGATCCACATTAACTGGCTCTGTGAACCGATTTTCGTCTAGGTCTGTCAACCAGGCAGCTCCCTCTCGAGTCAGATCTCGGATGACATAAGGCCCGCTCTAGCTCGGTCTAAACTTGCCTCTAAGGTCATTGATCAATCCCCTAAGGACTTTCAAGACTAGGTCACCTCTCTGGAATTTCCTAGGCCTGACCCTCTTTCTGAATGCACGGGTCATCTTCTTCTGATAGGCTTGAACATGATCTGCCGCCGTCAATCTCTTCTCATCCAACAGGCTAAGCTGATCATAACGAGACTGGGCCCACTCAGCCTCGGATATATGCTGCTCTAGTGCTACTCTCAAAGATCCCATCTCAATCTCAACAGGTAACACTGCCTCCATACCATACACCAAAGAATATGGGGTAGCTCCAGTAGAGGTACGAAAAGATGTACGATAAGCCCACAATGCGAAAGGGAGATTTTCTAACCAATCCTGAGAAGTCTCGACCATCTTTCTCAAAATCCTCTTGATATTCTTATTTGCGGCCTCAACTGCCCCGTTAGTCTGCGGCCTGTATGCAGACGATCTGTGATGCTGAATGCCATACTCTTGAATCAACGTGTCCACCTCGCCCTTAAAATGTACCCCTCTGTCTGAGATCAGCTCATGAGGGACCCCGTATCGGCAAATAATATGCGATCTGATGAACTTGGCCACTCTGGCCGCTGTCAACCTAGCATAAGAAGCAGCTTCCACCCACTTGGTGAAATAGTCAATGGCAACCAAAATGTACTCATGCCCGCTAGAAGACTTGGGCGAGATCTTCCCAATAATATCAATACCCCATACTGAAAACGGCCAAGGGGATGCAAGTGCATGCAACTCAGAAGGTGGCACGTGTATCAAGTCTCCATGCATCTGACACTCCTGACATCTCTGTACAAACTGGCAACAATCTGTCTCCATGGTCAACCAAAAGTAGCCAGTCCTCATGATCTTACGTGCTAGCATATGACCTCCCATGTGTGGGCCACAGACCCCTGCATGAACCTCTCTCATCACTCGATCTGCAGATGCACGGTCTAGACATAATAATAACAAGCCATTAGGTGATCTCCTATACAGCGCATCCCCACAAACAACAAATCTGGTGGCCAACTGTCTCAATGCTCTCCTATCCTTGGCCGAGGCTGACTCTGGGTAAGCGCCGCATGACAGAAACTGATAAATATCGTGATACCATGGCAGCTCAATCTGATCCTCTATCTCTCCAATCAGCAATAGTAAGCTAGTGCAGACCTAGTCTCAATTAGCAATGGCCTAACATTCACCCCCGCAGAGATCACAATCAGAGAAGCCAAGGTGGCTAATGCATCGGCAAATTGATTCTCCGCCCTGGGCAGATGTATATACCTTAACACATCGAATCTATCAATTAATAGGTCCAAGTAAGCATGGTAGGGTTTCAGCTTCTCATCTCGTGTCCTCCAGATACCCTGAGTCTGCTTTATAACCAAGTTGGAATCCCCATGGATCTCCAACTGTCTAATGCCAAGATCAAGTGCAGTCTCCAAACCTGTAATGCAAGCCTCATACTCTACAATATTATTCGTCAATCGGTGATGATCAGAAAAGGCTAACCGGACTGATCTGGGGATATGATCACCCTGTGGTGATATCAACAAGATACCAATGCCAAACCCCGACTGATTGGCGGCACCATCAAAGTACAACCGCCATCCCGTAATACTAGTCATCGAAACGATCTGCTCATCAGGGAAATCATCATCAACCGATCTGTCATCGGATATTGGCAAAGAAGCTAGATGATCTGCAACAATGCTTCCTTTTACTGACTTCTGTGTGACATAATGAATATCAAACTCTGTCAACAATACCAGCCATCTCATGAGCCTACCGGTCAGAACAGGCCTGTCAAATAGATGCCTCAACGGGTCCAATCGTGAGACCAAGAGCAAGGAATACTCTGTCATGTAATGTCTAAGTCTCCTAGTGGCCCAAACCAATGCCAAGCAAAGGCGCTCAATCATAATGTACTTGCACTCATACTCAAGCATCCTCTTACTCAAATAATAGATGGCACGCTCCTTCCCCAAATCATCAAGCTGAGCTAACATGCATCCTAAGGCCATGTCTGAAATTGATAAGTACAAAAGCAAAGGATGCTCCGGTGTGGGAGGCACTAAAACCGGAGGAGAAAGGAGACACTCCTTAATCCTCTCAAAAGTGCGCTGACAATCATCATTCCAAACTGTAGGCTGATTCTTCCTCAGAAGGCGGAAGATAGGCTCACAAATGTCTGTCAGTCTAGCAATGAAACGACTGATGTACTGCAATCTGCCTAGGAATCCCCTAATCTCTTTCTCAGTCCTCGGGGCAGGCATGTCAAGTATGGCTCTGATTTTCTCTAGATCAACCTCTATACCTCTCTCACTAACAATGTGTCCCAACAATTTTCTAGAAGTCACCCCAAAGGTGCACTTCTTGGGATTCAATCTCAGTCTGAACTGTCTGATCCTCTCAAAAAACCTTTGTAAGGCTGCTAAGTGATCTGTCCTGTCTCGGGACTTCACTATCATGTCATCCACATATACCTCGACATCTGTGTGCATCATATCATGGAACAGAGTAGTAGCAGCTCTTTGATAAGTGGCTCCTGCATTCTTCAACCCAAATGGCATAACCCGGTAGCAGTAAGTACCCCACTCAGTAATGAAAGAAGTCTTTTCCATATCCTCTGGAGCCATCAGAATCTGATTATACCTAGAAAAGCCATCCATGAAGGACAACATAGGATGCCCTGCAGTGCTATCAACCAGCATATCAATGTGTGGGAGGGGAAAATCATCCTTAGGGCTGGCCTTATTCAGATCTCGAAAGTCAACACAAACCCTAACCTTGCCGTCCTTTTTGGGAACAGGGACGACATTAGCCAGCCACTCAAGATACTCAACCACTGACAAGAAACCAACATGGAGTTGCTTCCGAATTTCTTCCTTAACCTGCAAACTCCATCGAGGGTGTAGTCTTCTCAATTTCTGCTTAACGGGCCTAGCATGTGGTAAAATGGGCAGGTGATGCTGCACTATGGAAGGGTCAAGGCCCATCATGTCCTCATATGACCATGCAAATACATCCAGGTATGACCTAAGCAGGTCAATCAACCTACTCCTGTGATCAGGAGATAGAGAAAAGCCAATCCTGATCTCCCTGAGCTGATCTGGTGCCCCAAAATCTATCAACTCTGTGCTACCAGAAATGGGTGTGACTTTCTCGTCCTCTATGTCCGAATCAAACTCTGACTAACCACCCAGTGGGTCATCCGTATCTCCCATATCATCAACATCATATATATGTGTCATGGGTGCTGGTGGTGCAATCAAAGGAAGATGCTGTGACACAGTCAAGTACTCGAAAATACTCATATCATTATTACCATCAGAAATATCATCAAAGCGGGTGACAAACCCGGACATAGTGTCAGAAGAAAGAGGTGGGTCCACAAAGTCGGACGCTCCCTCAACAGAAGTAAAATCAGAAGTAACGACATCAAAGACTGACTCATCATCAAGTACGGAAACTCCAGATATGTCAAAAGCAGAATGGGGCCCGTGTGGGGCTGCATCAAGGATACGACCAATGCCTATAAAATCCATATCATCAGTGTAGGCATCAGGAATAAAGTCATCCCCATCAATCTCGAGTACAGAAACTTCGAACATATCAAAAGCAGTATAGGGCCCGCGTGGGGCTGCATCGAAGATACGGCCTATGCCGATCATGTCCATCTCGTCAGTGCCATCTCCCAAATCCATAGGTAGGTCATAGTCAGGGACCTCCTCGGGGAAACACATAGAGAACACACTAGCTCGGTCCGGTGATGGGGGCGCGACTATCATGGCACCAGGTGCCTCAGTAGTCTCGGTGTCCAAATGAATCTGACCCAGGGCCTGCTGGATGTCCTGAATCTCAACTGTCTCTGGAATGTGAACAGTCCCCTCTGTGCGAAGTGTATGCTCTGAACCCCTAATGAAGTAGTCGGCTAACTGGAAGGTGTATGGGCAGAGGGGATAATCAAATGGAATGCTAGACATGCGAGCCCTCACCCTATCCCTGCGCAGCTGTGACATATAACGTGCATCAGCCTCTGTGGGGATGTAACCTAATTCGTAGGACGCGTCGTGATCAACTGTGAAAGTAAACTCGTGGGGCCCCTGCTGGCGACGACCCAATCCCATACCAGGCAAATAAGACATGCCTCTCATCATGCTAAGCACCAAAGTGCTGTTGTGCTGGTCGAACGACATAGGTACCATATCTCTGCTGCCATCCTCTAAGCTGACAACCTGAACCTCATCAAACGTAAACCCGGTCAAATGTAAGTCATCCTCACTGTGACTGATATGTAACACTGTCTTAGACGAAGTGATAATATCTCTATCAGACTGTATCGTGATAATGCGCCCCTCGTGTACGAATTTCACCTTCTGATAGAGAGAAGATGGTATAGCACCAGCCTTATGAATCCATGGGCGACCAAGAAGCAGGTTAAAGGATGACTGAATCCTTAAAACCTGAAATACTATGGAGTAACTAACTGGCCCGATCATGACATGTGTACTGAGTATACCCATAACTGTCCTCTGAGTCCCATCATAAGCTCGAACAGTTTGTGTAGAAGCCCCAAAATCGGCTGGCGAAAACCCAAGTGCAATAGCAGTAACCAATGGACAGACGTTCAGGGCAGAACCATTGTCCAGCAGAACAGACGGCACCCGACGGCCTGAACAAACAACATCAATGAATAAGGGTCGAACATGATTTGATCCTTCTGGTGGCAAGTCATCATCAGAAAACACTATGCATGTAGCTCTATCAGCTGTCAACATGTGAATAAGCCCCTCTGGGGTAGTAGTAGTGTCAACCCTAATCTGGCCAAGGGCTCTGACCAATGCATCTCTGTGTGTACTAGATGAGGCCAAAAGGCTCCAAATAGATATGCGAGCTTGAGTAGTACGCAACTAGCGTAATATCTCATCATCTTCCCTCTGAACCTCCTATCTGGCAGCTATACCAGCAAATGGCCTGTCAACGGGTGGAGGTTGTGCTACCCTTCCACTTCGTGTAACTATCTGAACATCTCTATGAGGGGGCCTATATTCCTCTGGGAACATAATGAAGGGTGTCATAGGTGGCACATGTTGTAAGTACACCGGTGATACTGGAGGCGGCCCATAAATTTCGTCCGGGGTCAAACTGAATGGCCTGGGGATCTGCTGTCTAGGTATATATCCAACAAAATCTGACTCCTCATATAGACTGATCGGCTGAGGAGCCTCTCCATCCCAACCCATCATAAATATCTCATCCCCTGCAAACTCAATCAAATGTACCCTTTCCGAGGGTGGAGGTACTGCTCTAGTGTCATGAGTAGGTAGCGGGTCTGTGGCCACACTCGGGCGCCCCAAATCAACCAAGCCCTGATCTATCAAATCCTGAATGGCATGTCTCAGTGCTGAACAACTGTCTGTATCATGGCCTGCTCTCTGATGGTAGGCACAGTGAAGATCTGTCCTGAATCCTTGGGGGGTAGGCTGTAGTGGTGGTCTAGGAGGTAGTGGGGCAATCAGTCCCCCCCCCCCCAACCAATCTCTGAAAAGCTCGGCTCAGTGGCATCCTAAGCTGTGTCCGTCTAACTGGCCTCAGTGGAGGCGGTGCTCTATACTGATGATGGAACTGCATAGGTGGCCTCTGGGGTGCCTGTGTAGCATATACCGGCTGTGGTGACGGATGTAGATAAGTAGGCCCTACTGGCCTAATGAGAGCAACTGGTCTATACTGATCATGCTGTATCATCTGATAAGGAGTGCCAAAAAACTGACTCTAAAACGAAGGACGACGTGAAGACCGGTGTCCTGTCATGCCAATAGTACCAACATCTGAGGGCCTGGGGCCTGATCCTGACTTCTTCCCCTTTGAGTCTGAAGGGGAAGAATCTGCCCATAAACCTCTAGATATACCCTCCTCAATACCATAGAGGGCCTGCACTAACGAGCCAAAGTCTGTCTGAGGGAAGCCCATGAGATGCCTAGCAAAGCGGGGCTGAAGGCTACGCATAATCATACTGATCTGATCGCGCTCTGAAGGACTATCAATAGTCTGTGCTATCTTCTCCCTCCAACGGGAAATGAATGAAGTAACTGACTCATCCGGCCCCTGTCTAAGGGCCTCTAACTCCCTCCGGGATACATCCACTATAGTATTGAAAGAATACTGTCTAATAAATTCCTGTCCCAAATCAGCCCATGTCCTACGTCTCGAAGGGTCCAATGAGGCAAACCAACACTGAGCAGCACCGCTCAATGATAGAGGGAATAACATAATCATTTGTGCCTCATCCAGTCTATGCCCGCGCATAACAGTGCTGTATAACTGCAAGTGAATACGGGGGCACCCTATCCCCGTGTATCTCTCAATGTCCGGCATGCGGAACTCAACAGGCAAAGCTACTACTGGCAGATCATCATATCCATCCCACCTCATCATCCCATCAGAAACATGTAGTGATCTCATTCTCTGCTCATTCCTGTCAATCCGAGCCTGGGTATCATCAACAATCTGTGCTGGTGCCACAACAGAATGCGGCGTAGTCTCAGTCTGACCATGCAACACAAATGCTCCACCCTGGGGAGCTGACTGAACCGGTGGTGGTGGTGGTGGTGGAACTATGTAGTCCTGCTGTATAGTAGGTCCAGATGGCCCAGATGGTGGTGGTGGTGGTGGTGGTGGTGTGGTAGAGTCATGCAGGGTGCTCCCTGGAATCGGCAATGGCTGGGCCTGGTGCCTATCAATCCTCTGACCCAGTCCCAAGATAGCGTCCCTAAGTGACGCCATGGTATCGGTAATCTCAGCTAACTGGTCAACGGTAGCATACTGAGGGTCCATATCTCTATGATCTGGTATCTGCTCTAACTGGCTGGGTGAATCTGATCCTTTAACCAGTCTATCTCCAATCTGGATCCAAGCTCAGGAACCCAGGTCGATCTCAATCAATAATCCTACAAAATGAAAGGGGTACGTCAGTCCCCGTGACTATCAATCCTGAAATCAAACTAGGAACGTATAACTAAAATCTTCTGAGAGAATGAACTGACATGTGATGTCAATAACTAAACTGATATACGGTTCCACAGGCAGGAACGGGATTCTGACATGGTGATACCTCAGGGGTAATGTGACTCAAAAGTAAAAAAAATAGAAAAGGCAAGTCCTAAAAGACTAGATGACTGTACCCACAGGGATACGCAACCTAAGGTCCTAACTAACAATCAATCAATCAATCAAAGTGACATGCTGGCCACGCATGTATCCATGAAATCCAGCTCAGGGCTATACAGGTCTTCATTGCTCAGATATCCATCTTTTCCATAGTGCTCCCAAACATCGATATAGCCCTTATGCTAGACCCTATTCCAAACCCATAGCTTGGTCGAAGGCGAACAAATTGGGAATGACTCCCAAGAAACACAAGCAATCCATGAGGAATAGTTGACCAAGACTAGTGATTCGGAAGTAAGGGGATACACACGTGCCCCACAAACATAAGCAGCAAGCAGTCATGCAAGGGAAGGAGCAGTCATACAGCAAATAGTCATGCACAAAGAGATAGCCTACTACACATCTACACACAATCTAATCATCTAAGTCCAATCCCAAATGTCATAGCTAGATACCAATCAACAATGAGCAAGAATGCTAGAATCCAACAGGTGAACACACAAGCAACAACACATCACAGGTACAAGCCAAATACCAACCAAGTATGTGATCATCAGTCATCTATGCAGCCTAAGAGTCTACTGATCAATGAACCATGTGCTCCAATATTCCCAACTCAAGTTCAAGCTTGATCTTCTTATGAAACCAGAGATTCTGGGTTCGATCCCCAGTGGAGTCGCCAATTTGTGGACCCTCACCCGATCCATCGGACCGGCGCGACTCGCTATTAAAAAAGAAGAAGGAATGAAAAAGTTGAGTTCTTCAGTTTTGAAAAACCCGTCCCCGGTGAGGAACGGTGTTGTATGGAGTCGCCACTTACTTTTTATTTTTATTTTTAAAATGGGGAAAATTAAGTAAGAACCAAAACCCTTAATGACCCCAGTATGGAAAAAAAGCGGTCTGCGCAAACTAGATTATGGGTCCGGGGATCAGGTTACCCATTGGGAAGGTACCTCATGCGAGGTAGCACCCCTCTAGGCCCGGAACTCGGTCTCTA
Organism: Vitis riparia; assembly: GCF_004353265.1. Taxonomy (NCBI): domain Eukaryota; kingdom Viridiplantae; phylum Streptophyta; class Magnoliopsida; order Vitales; family Vitaceae; genus Vitis; species Vitis riparia. The sequence goes on from NC_048448.1 coordinate 15,710,644, forward strand.
CTAATGAATTGGGTATGTGGGAGCATATGGGTCAAAGATGAAACCCTAGGCTAAATAGATGTCATGAATCACACAATCCTAATTAGTATTTGGCATGCATATGAATTCAACCAACCAAAACAATGGGTGCGTGCGTACCTGTGGTCCCCAGCCATGCGCTGCATAAAAGGTCAGCCAAACACAGATAAACATGTAACAAACATTCAGGATTAAGCCACATGCATGCATATGATCCAACAATCAAAACCAACGATGCATACCTGTGGTCCCTAGCCATGTGCTACAGCAAAGGGTGAGTCAGCCACGCAACATGTATTCAGAATCAAGCATCAAATTTTGTGCCAAAAAGGAAGAAAGCTAGTTGAGATCAGGTAATGGACTCCCCAAATGTCATACAAATCAAACTAGACTTACCTAGACCACACCACCGATAACTTCAAAATTGCCCATACTAACTAAAATCAAACACTGACTTAAACCTTCAAGATGGCTCACAAGTGCCCTATAGCAAATGGGTTTGAACCCCAATGGATAAGGGCTCGAAAAAAATGCCGAAATCGAGGGCTACCTAAAGTCCTCCAGCAGAACAGGTTGAACTAGTTCTCAACTGGTACAACCTATTGAAGAAGAATTCCAAAATTTTTCTAGAAAACTCCTAAATGAGTTAGGATTCAAACAAAAGAAACGGTTCTCAATTCCGAGCCCGGATGAGTGAGAATCGGACCAAGAAAGGCAGGTGTTCCCCATGGCTGACAGAGGCAGCCAGTTATGGTGCTGAACCGGTTCAACTGGTTCCCAACCAGTTCAGACGGTTGATAAAAAATCCCAAATTCGGTCAGAAAGTTCCTAAGTGATTAAGGAATCAAACAAAAGAAACGGTTCTCAATTCTGAGCCTGGATGAGTGAGAACCAGACCAAGAAAGGCAGGTGTTCCTCATGGCTGATAGAGGCAGCCAGTTATGGTGCTGAACCGGTTGAACCGGTTCCCAACTGGTTCATCCGGTTAATAAAAAATCCCAAATTCGGTCAGAAAGTTCCTAAGTGATTAAGGAAGCAAACAAAAGAAACGGTTCTCAATTCTGAGCCCGGATGAGTGAGAACCAGACCAAGAAAGGCAGGTGTTCCTCATGGCTGACAGAGACTGCCAGCTATTGTGCTGAACCGGTTGAACCGGCTCCCAACCGGTTCATCCGGTTGATAAAAAATCCTAAATTCAGTCAGAAAGTTCCTATGTGATTAAGGAAGCAAACAAAAGAAACGGTTCTCAATTCCGAGCCCGGATGAGTGAGAACCAGACCAAGAAAGGTAGGTGTTCCTCATGGCTGATAGAGGCTGCCAGCTATTGTGCTAAACCGGTTGAACCGGCTCCCAACCGGTTCAGCCGGTTGATAAAAAATCCTAAATTCGGTCAGAAAGATCCTAAAATATTCATAACCAATCAACAACAATCATGTGTGGCCTTTATTATCCACACCCAAGCAATACAATCTTCATATGAAAGGGAAGAAAAGATGATGAGGAAGGAGGAAAAAATACGAAGACAAGGAAGATAAACTGTCAGCAAAGAAAATTCAGCATGCTTACCTCAGAATCTCCACCAAATATGATTCGTGTATGCCAATGATGACTCCCAAAACTACGATGCTGTCACTCTCCTCTTCAAAGAAACCACAGTGCTGAAGCTTTCCCCCAGGCTCTCAACTCAGAAGATGCTCCTGACCTTTTTCTTTCTCTCACCAGCAAAATTTCCCCTCTCTCAGAAAAATCCAAAAGGTCCTTTGCTCTCCTCTCTTCCCACCTTTTATACTCATACCCCTCTCAGCATCTGAGCCTCCTAGGTTCCTTCCCCTTCAGCACCGAAATCCCCTTCATCAGCATGGGAACCACACCCCTCATTACTTCTCTTAAACTTATAAGGCCAGCTCACTCCGTTCAGCTTTCAGCTTGCTTCACCACCAAGAATCCATATGGAGTCGTGGTGGGCTGCAAGGAACCCAGACCAAGGCCCAAAATGGACCCACAACATTGCCCAAAACCAATCTGGAGCTTACGGGCCTGAGCCATGTAGGATTTGGGCCCCAAAATTAATAGAATTAGTGTTTTACCTCAGCTGACTCAATGAACCGGCTGAACCGGACGAACTGGATGCCCACCGGTCGAATCGATGGCAAAAAATTTTGAAAATTTGATAGAATGTTCCTAGAAGAGTAAGGAATCCATGAAAAAAAACGGTGCATGATTCCAAGTTCGGAAGAGGGAGATATGATCAAAACAATTACCAAAAATCAGTGTTCTACACCGGCTGACTCGATGAACCGGCTGCCAACCAGCCGACCGGTTGCAAAAAAATTTGAAAATTTTACAGAATGTTCCTGGAAGAATAAGGAATCCATAAAAAGAAACGGTTCTTGATTCTGAGTTTGGATGAGGGAGATACGATCAAAACAAGCCTGAGTGCTCCGAACCTCAACATGCCCCTATAAACTCCAACTAAGCTAAAACATCGAGATGACCCCACTTCCTTCCTATAGCGTGATGTGAATGACTAGGAAAATGGCCATGGTGACCCTCCAAAATGAACCACATATGCACCACAATGGACCACAGACAAACCCACACGAGGCTCGGACACCGACTAAGCCCAAAAGGGGCCCTAGTGGTGCCATATGCGAACAATGGGTGGATGTGACACCCGAAGGATAAATGCCAGTGCCGAGGGACAAAATTGAGGGTCTACAAATAGCTTAGGGCTGTCGATGACATGAACTTCGCTAGATCATGAGATCAAGTCAATAAATACTATGTATAACTCATGATGGTGGATGATATGCACAATTCTAGGTCATGAGCTCAAGGATATAGATGATATGAATATCTCAAGGTTGTAGATGATATGAACAATTTTGGGTCGTGAACTCAAGGCTCTAGATGTTATGAAAAGTTCAAGGCTATGGATGAAATGAACGACTACAGGTCGTGAGTTAAAGGCTTGAGATGGTTTGAATAACTAAGGGTTATGGATAAGATGAATAACTCCAGGTCCTGAGCTTAGGGCTATAGATCCTATGAAGAGCTCAAGGTTGTGGATGACATGAATGACATTGGGTCATGAGCTAAGGGCTCGAGATGCTATCAATAACTCAGGGTTATGGTTTACATGAACAACTATGGGTCGTGAGTTGAGGGCTCTAAATGCTATAAGAAACTTAGGGCTATGGATGACATGAATAACTTTGAGTTGTGAGCTCAAGGCTCTACATACTATGAATAGCTTAAGGTTATGGATGACATGAGCTTTGAGCTCTAGATTCTATGATCAACTTAGGGTTGTCGAAGATATGAACCACTCGAGATCCAGTGAGCTCAGGTCTCTAGATGTTATGACCAACTCATCATTGTGGATGATATGAATGACTCTTGGTTGTGAGCCCATAACCCTAAATGCCATGAATATCTCAGGGTTATGGATGACATGAATGAATTTAGGTTGTGAACTCAAAACTCTAGATGCTATGAATAGCTTAGGGTATTAGTTGACATGAATGACTCCAGGTCGTGAGCTCAGGGCTCTAGATGTTGTTAACAACTTAGGGTTATGGATGACATGAATGACTCTAGGTTATCCGCTTAAGGCTTTGAATTCTTTGAACAACACAGGGTTGTGGATGATAAGAACAACTCAAGATCCCATGAGCTTAGGCCTCTAGATTTTATGAATAGCTCAAGGTTAAGGATGATATGAATGATTCTAGGTCGTGAACTCAAGGCTCTAAATGTTGTGAATAGTTCAGGGCTATGGATGAAATGAACAACTTTAGGTTGTAAGCTCAGGGCTTGAGACAATATGAAAAACTCAGGGTTGTCGATCACATGAATGACTATGGGTCGTGTACTCAAGGCTATAAATCCTATGTACAGGTCAGTGCTATGGATGACATTATTCACATTGGATCATGAGCTTAGGGCTTGAGATGCTATCAACAGCTTAGGGCTATGGTTAACATGAACGACTATGGGTCATGAGTTGAGGGCTTTGGATGCTATAAACAACTTAAGGCTATTGATGACATGAATGACTTTGAGTCATCATCTAAGGGCTCTAAATGCTATGAATAACTCAAGGTTATGGATGACATGAGCAACTCCATGTTGTGAGCTCAGGGCTTTGGATGCTATGATCAATTGAAGGTTGTGGATGATAAGAATGACTCAAGATCCCATGATCTCAGGCCTCTAAATGCTATGACTAGCTTAGGGTTGTGGATGATATGAACGAGTCTGAGCCATCAACTCAAGGCTCTGGATGCTTTGAACAGATTAGGGTTACGGATAATAAGAATGACTCGAGATCCCGTTAGCATAGGCCTTTAGATGCTATGGACAACTCAAGGTTGAGGATGATATCAACGATTCCTAGTCATGAGCTTATGGATTTCAATGTTATGAATAGCTTAGTGCTGTGGTAGACATGATCGACTATGGGTCATGACCGTAGTGCTATAGATGCTATAAACATTATAGGGTTGTGGTTGACATGAACGACTCAAGTTCTTGAGCTCAAAGTTCTAGATGTTGTGAACAACTTAAGGCTATGGCTTACATGAATGATTTCAAGTCTTGAGCTCAAGCCTCGAGATGCTATGAACAACTTAGGGATGAGGATGATCTGAATTGTGGTTGACATGAATGACTTTGGGTCATGAGCTCAAGGCTCTAGATGTCATGAACAACTTAGCACTATGGTTGACATGAATGACTCTAGGTTGTGAGTAGAGTGATTACTACTCAAAAAGTGCTATTTGATAGCTTGTAATTAATCCTTTTAAACACTTTTGAGTAGTAGTTATTGCCTTTTAACCCAATTAACATGTTAAGGCCTTTCGCAATCAATTCTAATCAAATTGCCTTAAGTTTTGGTGTTTTGATAGCTTTTTGATCACCAAAGCAATAAGAGATTGAGGAGAGTTATTTGGAATCCTTGGCAAAGCAATGGAAAGCTTAGAGGCATGAAGAACCAAAGCTTTGAAGCACTTTTGCCATAAGCAAAGTTGAAATACAAGGAGGGGAAGCAAAGAGAAATCTGCCATGAAGCATTCTTGATGACAGTCATTTCAGCCACTTTTGGAGCACTTCCTGATGTCTAATTTATGCATAATATATGTCATTTGAAATCTGAGGAAGTCAACAATCCAATGCTTCAAACCATGTACGATTTGGAACTGAAATGAGGAAGTTACAGCCTTTTGAAGACAATTGCTCCAAGCTGAAGGAAGGATTCAGAAAAGTGCTGCAAACTCACCATTTTGTTGTGGAATGATTTCGCAGCCTTTTTGCACAGTGCTATGGATTTCCCCTGAAGCTTCATGACGCGATGGAAGCCAAACACCACAAGATGAAAGCCAACTTTGCAGCAGTGCGAAATCAGCTGGTTGCTATGAAGAAATTTCGCAGCCCTTGTGGTTCATCTGCGAAATTTCGCAGACCTCATTTTTCACCTGCGAAATGGTCCTTAGTGCTTCCTGATATTTGTAACCGACACTTGGAGATATTTTTCATTAGATTTTTGTTGCCTAAATCCCCAAATTCTCCTTGTAAGCCACCAATTATAGGATTCCTTAGCTTTTAAGTTAGGAATTTGGCAAAATTTTTATGTAATAGCCATCAATGTAATTTTGGTATAAATATAGCCCGAGGAGTTTGTTCTGAGTGTGTTGAACCTTTTGTAAGTTTGAAAGAAAGTAATATACGGAGCTTGAGCTCTGCTTTACCTTCTCACTTTGATTGTGTTTTTTATTTATTCACTAAGTTATGCACTCTCTGAGGAGCTTTCCCCAGAGAATGAGTAACTAAACCTTTTAGTTCCTTGGAGTTAAGGTTGCCGGGAAAGGTTCCAAGTGCAAGAATCAGAAGCTTTGTGGTTTCAGCTATGAATGAATAGAAAGTGTGTCCCATGAATGATTTCTACGTTTTTAGTTAACTTGAAACGCCTTGGAGTCACCTGGGCCAACACTTGGTAAGGCAAGTGATCTCTAACCATGGAGATGCACTAGTTTACCCCTTGCGAGCCTCTGGTAGGTGACTTAAAGGTAGGATTTTCTAGAATTGCCAACACTTGGTAAGCTTTTGGACTCTAAGGAGACATCCATTAGTTATCTCTTGCGAGCTTGTGAAAGGAAGTCCAAGGTTAAAGATCACCTTGAATGGTAAAGGCTAGTGAGAGGCTCAAACCAATGCAAGTTGCATCAGTGAGAGAATTAAAGCTGAAATCCAATTGAGGGATGCATTTGTGCAGCACCTGTTAGAGAATTGACTTTATATTAATTCTCTAATGTGAGGAATTGAACCAACTGATCGGAGCTATGCTATTGCATGAGGAACCTCCCCTGTAAACCTGAATCTCCAAGGAATGCTTTTCTTCTTAAGTAATTTTCATCACTTGCTATGTTGTTAATCTAAGTCCAAACCTTTTTCAACCAAAGTTTGTGTTTTATTTCTTAAGCTATTCTTGAAATGAAACAGCACCAATTCACTTTGAATTGGTATCATTTTTAGTTTGAGTACCCTTCCCAGTGAACGATCCTAGAGCCACTATGCTATAGTAGCTTTTTCTTTGCTACCCTAGTTCATGGTGTTGTAGGTTATAAATTTTGTTGATTACTCCCACCATCAAGGAGCACCAGTTGGACACGAATCAGCTGAGACACCAATTAGGCATGAATCAAATGGCGCCGTTGCCGGGGAAGGTGTCAAGTTATAGTGATACTATTTCAGTGTACTTGTCATTTTCATCACAAGTGTGGTAACGTTTCTTTAACTTTACTAACTCTCAGTTTTTTTTTTAGTTTTACTGATTCATAATCTAAATTTAGCTTTCAAATTCAACTTAGTTTTATTTTGTATTTGTAGCCCTGTTTTCTTTTGTTGCCTTGTATTTTTATTTTAGTTTCAGATAGATACTAGTTTTGTATGCCAAAGTGGATACGAGGTAGTGGAGGAAGGCTTGTTAAAAGTGATACACCTCATACTAAGGAATTGGAATTGAGCTTGAATATCATGGAAACTACACCTGAAGATCAGCATAGTCACCAAGGTCGTCAAGACAATCTCAATGAATTTAGATCAATGAGGGACCGCATGCATCCACCTCGTATGAGTACACCATCATGTATAATACCTCCTACAGAGCAGCTAGTGATCAGACCATATATTGTTCCACTTCTACCAACTTTCCATGGGATGGAAAGTGACAATCCTTATGCACATATTAAGGAATTTGAAGATGTTTGTAATACATTCCAAGAGGGAGGAGCTTCAATTGATTTGATGAGGCTTAAGTTATTTCCTTTTACTTTAAAGGATAAAGCCAAATTTTGGCTTAATTCTTTAAGGCCAAGGAGTATCTGTACTTGGACTGACTTACAAGCTGAATTCCTTAAGAAATTCTTTCCCACTCATAGGACAAATGGCTTGAAAAAGCAAATTTCAAATTTCTCAACTAAAGAGAATGAGAAATTCTATGAGTGTTGGGAAAGATATATGGAAGCTATTAATGCATGTCCTCACCATGGCTTTGATACTTGGCTATTGGTGAGCTATTTTTATGATGGGATGTCATCCCCAATGAAGCAACTCCTGGAGACAATGTGTGGAGGAGATTTCATGAGCAAAAATCCGGAGGAAGCTATGGATTTCTTGAATTATGTAGCTGAAGAAGGGGATGGGATGAACCAACCAAAGGAGAAGTGGGAAGGATGAAATCTCAACTTAGTGCTTTCAATGCTAAGGCTAGGATGTATACCTTGAAAGAGGAGGATGATACTAAAGCAAAGTTTGCAGTTGTGACAAGAAGATTGGAGGAGCTGGAACTGAAAAAGGTGCATGAAGTGCAAGCTGTTGCTGAATCACCAGTGCAAGTGAAGCTATGTCCTAATTGTCAATCATATGAACACTTGGTGGAGGAATGCCCTACAATTTCAGCTGAAAGAGAAATGTTTGGAGAGCAAGCAAATGTTGTTGGACAATTCAAGCCCAATAACAATGCACCCTATGGAAACACTTACAACTCAAGTTGGAGGAATCATCCAAATTTTTCATGGAAGCCTAGAGCACCTCAGTACCAACAACCAGATCAACCATCTCAACAATCTTCAAGTCTTGAACAAGCCATTTTGAATCTCAGCAAGGTAGTGGGAGATTTTGTTGGAGAGCAAAAAGCCATCAATACTCAACTTAATCAAAGAATTGACAGAGTAGAGAATACTCTGAACAAAAGGATGGATGGAATGCAAAATGATATAACCCAAAGAATAGATAATCTCCAATACTCAATATCAAGGCTCACAAATTTGAATACAGTGCAAGAAAAGGGAAGATTTCCTTCTCAACCCAACCAAAATCCCAAGGTTGTCCATGAAGTGGAAAGCCATGAGGGAGAATCATCATAGATGAAAGATGTCAAGGCCTTGATCACTCTAAGGAGTGGTAAGAAAATTGAGCAGCCACCACATAAGCCACTTGTTGTTGAGAAAGAGGAGGAAATGGAAGACAAAAGGGGAGAGATCAGTGAAAAGAAAGAGGACAGTGAGTCAACAATGAATCCAAATCCAGAGAAGGAACTTCTGAAGGAACAAATGCTGAAAAAATCAACTTCTCCACCTTTTCCTCAAGCATTGCATGGGAAGAAGTGGGTTAGAAATGCAACTGAAATTCTTGAAGTACTGAGACAAGTTAAAGTCAATATCCCACTGTTGGATATGATTAAGCAAGTTCCAACCTATGCAAAATTCCTAAAGGACTTGTGTACTATCAAAAGAGGATTGACTGTAAATAAGAAAGTCTTCTTGACTGAGCAAGTAAGTGCAATCTTACAGTGTAAGTCTCCTTTGAAGTATAAAGATCCGGGAAGTCCTACCATTTCAGTCATCATTGGAGGAAAGGTAGTGGAGAAAGCTTTATTAAACTTGGGAGCTAGTGTGAATTTGCTTCCATATACTGTCTATAAGCAATTGGGACTTGGTGAGTTGAAGCCAACAGCAATCACTCTATCTCTAGCAGATAGATCAGTAAAAATTCCCAGAGGAGTAATTGAGGATGTCTTGGTTCAAGTTGATAACTTCTACTATCCAGTGGATTTTATTATTCTTGATACGGATCCTACTGTAAAGGAAGCTAATTTAGTTCCTATCATCTTGGGAAGGCCATTCCTTGCTACCTCAAATGCAATTATCAACTGTAGGAATGGGCTCATGCAACTCACTTTTGGCAATATGACACTTGATCTCAACATTTTTTATATGTCTAAAAAGCAAATCACTCCGGAAGAAGAAAAGGGTCCAGAGGAAGTGTGTATTATTGACACTCTGGTAGAGGAGCACTGTAATCAGAATATGCAAGATAAGCTGAATGAAAGTTTTGCGGATTGTGAGGAAGATTTGTCTGAACCTCCTAATGAGCTAGCTACTCTACAAAGTTGGAGGAGGATAGAAGAGATTCTACCTTTGTTCAATGAAAAAGAGGGAGCGGATGCTGAAAAAGAGGTCCCAAAACTTAATTTGAAGCCCCTACCTGCAAAGCTGAAATACACATACCTTGAAGACAATAATAAATGTCCTGTTGTAATATCTTCATCTTTGACCAGTCATCAAGAGAAGTGTTTACTGGAAGTTCTCAAGAGGTGTAAGAAAGCAATAGGATGGCAAATATCTGATTTGAAAGGCATTAGTCCTTTAGTCTGCACACATCATATATATATGGAGGAGGAAGCTAAGCCAATTCGTCAATTTCAAAGAAGATTGAATCCTCATTTACAAGAGGTTGTGCGAGCCGAGGTGCTGAAGCTACTTCAAGCAGGTATTATCTACCCTATATCTGACAGCTCTTGGGTGAGTCCTACTCAAGTGGTCCCAAAAAAATCAGGGATTACTGTGGTTCAGAATGAAGAAGGAGAAGAAATCACTACACGCCTCACTACAGGGTGGAGGGTGTGTATTGATTATAGGAAGTTGAATGCAGTAACCAGAAAAGATCATTTTCCATTGCCATTTATCGATCAAGTGTTAGAGAGAGTCTCTGGCCATCCGTTCTACTATTTTTTGGATGGGTATTCAGGGTATTTTCATATTGAGATTGCTGTGGAAGATCAGGAAAAGACCACTTTTACATGTCCATTTGGAACATATGCTTATAGAAGAATGCCTTTTGGTTTATGCAATGCATCTGCAACATTCCAAAGGTGTATGTTGAGTATCTTCAGTGATATGGTGGAGCGAATTATGGAGGTTTTCACGATGACATCACCGTATATGGAGGTACATTTGAGGAATGCTTAGTCAATTTGGAAGCAGTTCTTCACAGATGCATTGAAAAAGACTTGGTGCTCAATTGGGAGAAATGCCATTTTATGGTACGTCAAGGAATTGTCCTTGGTCATATCATTTCAGAAAAGGGCATTGAAGTTGATAAAGCAAAGGTGGAGCTCATTTCCAAATTGCCATCCCCAACAACTGTAAAAGGAGTAAGGCAGTTCCTTGGCCATGCAGGCTTCTATAGGAGGTTCATAAAAGACTTTTCAAAGCTTTCAAAACCTCTTTGTGAGCTGTTAGCTAAGGATGCTAAGTTTATATGGGATGAAAGGTGTCAAGATAGCTTTGATCAACTGAAGAAATTTTTAACAACAACTCCAATAGTGAGGGCCCCTAACTGGCAATTACCTTTTGAACTAATGTGTGATGCCAGTGACTTTGCTATAGGAGCTGTGCTTGGTCAAAGAGAAGATGGGAAGCCCTATGTGATATACTATGCAAGCAAAACATTGAACGAAGCCCAGAGGAACTACACAACTACAGAGAAAGAATTGTTAGTTGTGGTATTTGCCTTGGACAAATTTCGTGCTTATCTGGTAGGGTCTTTCATCATTGTTTTTACTGACCATTCAGCCTTGAAGTATTTATTGACAAAGCAAGATGCAAAAGCAAGGTTGATAAGATGGATTCTTTTGTTACAAGAATTTGATCTCCAAATCAGAGATAAGAAAGGAGTGGAGAATGTGGTAGATGACCACCTCTCGAGGTTAGCTATAGCACATAATTCTCATGCTTTGCTTATTAATGATGATTTTCCTGAGGAATCACTTATGTTTCTAGCCAAAACTCCTTGGTATGCTCATATTGCTAATTATTTAGTAACTGGTGAAATTCCAAGTGAGTGGAATGCACAGGACAGGAAGCACTTCTTTGCAAAAATTCATGCTTATTATTGGGAAGAGCCTTTCCTTTTTAAATATTGTGCAGATCATATCATAAGGAAATGTGTGCCTGAGGAAGAGCAACAGGGAATTCTAAACCATTGTCATGAAAATGCATGTGGAGGCCACTTTGCCTCTCAGAAAACAGCTATGAAGGTGTTGCAATCAGGGTTTACTTGGCCATCTCTGTTCAAAGATGCCCACATCATGTGTAGAAGTTGTGATAGATGTCAAAGGCTCGGCAAGCTGACAAAAAGGAATCAAATGCCAATGAATCCCATACTAATAGTTGAGCTATTTGATGTATGGGGCATTGACTTCATGAGACCTTTTCCAATGTCTTTTGGTAATTCCTACATCTTGGTGGGGGTGGATTATGTTTCTAAATGGGTTGAGGCAGTCCCCTGTAAACAAAATGATCATAGAGTGGTTCTCAAGTTTCTGAAAGAGAACATTTTTGCAAGATTTGGAGTGCCCAAAGCTATAATCAGTGATGGAGGTTCTCATTTTTGCAACAAGCCTTTTGAAAGTTTGTTAGCCAAGTATGGAGTGAAGCATAAGGTAGCTACACCTTATCATCCACAAACTTCCGGGCAAGTTGAGCTAGCAAACAGGGAGATAAAGAACATATTGATGAAAGTGGTGAGTACAAGCAGAAAGGATTGGTCTATTAAGCTTCCTGATTCATTATGGGCATATAGAACAGCTTATAAGACTATTCTTGGTATGTCCCCCTATCGTCTTGTCTATGGTAAAGCATGTCATCTCCCTGTGGAAGTTGAATACAAAGCTTGGTGGGCAATCAAAAAGTTGAATATGGACTTGATCAGAGCAGGAGCAAAGAGGAGCTTAGACCTTAATGAGATGGAGGAATTAAGAAATGATGCTTACATCAATTCCAAAGTTGCAAAACAGAGGATGAAGAGGTGGCATGATCAACTAATTTCCAACAAGGAATTTCAGAAAGGCCAAGAGCTTTACTCTATGACACAAGACTCCATATCTTTCCTGGAAAGCTCAAGTCTAGGTGGATCAGTCCATTCATTATCCATCAAGTACTTAACCATGAGGTAGTGGAATTATTGAATTCCAATGGCAAGGACACTTTTAAAGTCAATGGATATCGTCTCAAGCCATTCATGGAGCCGTTCAAACCAGACAAGGAGGAAATCAACCTCCTTGAGCCTTAAAAAGCCTGAGCAAAGAAGGGTTTGATGGACTTGGTTTACCAAAGTCCAAAATTTTTGTAAATTTTGTAAATTTTAAAGTTTTATTTCTACTTTTGATCTTAATTTTTGATCTTAAATTGTGTGTTTTTATGTAATTTCATCTGTTTGAATGATCCCAGGTGGGAGAAAATGCAAGGGAAGAAATCGGGAAGAAATTGGAGCGAAAACAGAGCAGAAACAGAGCAAAAACAGGGGAGGAAAAGAGCTCTACGAGATTTCGCAGCCAAAGAGGATTTCTCTGCGAAAACGGTATTTTGTTGCGAAATCAGTTCGCAACGCTTTTGGGTCCTTTGCGAGAGTTTTCGCAGCTGCGAATCCAAATATGGCACATGAGTGCCACTTCGCAGCACAGGAGCCCCAATTTCGCAGCTGCGAAGTGGTCTGCGAACCACTAAGGCATAAAAAACCCCAATTCCGCAACGATATCTCCATTTCGAAGGGTGTTTCGCAATTGCGAAACCGATTTTTGGCACACGAGCGCCATTCCGCAGCATAGTGACTCCAATTTCGCAGCTGCGAAGTGAGCTGCGAAAGCGATTTTCTCCTATGAAACGCCCAATTTTGCTGCGAAAGTGATTTTCTTCTGCGAAACCTAAAAATGACCTTTAATATTCCTCTAGTCTTTATAAATACCGGTCATTTGGGCTGCGAAACCATTTCAGAAAGAGGAAAAGTCGCAGCAACCGCCTCTTCACCTCCTCTCCATAGCTCGACACTGCTAGCACCTCCGTTCGTCCCCTCCGTTCATCACCGCCGCCCAAACCTCGTCAGTTCATAATGGCACGAACCAGAGGCGCTAAGTCTTCTTCTCCGTCCGCCCGAAAGCCAGCGCCGCGCGAGGCGCCTGTGCAAGCCTCAACCTCTGAGCCACCGCGACCAGAAATTGCTCCGCCTCCTCAGAAGCCCGCTTCAAAGAAGCGCTCAGCCAAGCCCGTAGTTCAGACGCCTCCGGCGAGGCGCTACCTTACCAGGTCAGGGGGCCGGCCCCTGCAAAAGCGAGCTAGAGTGGAAAGCTCGGAACCCATCGATTTGACAGGGCAATCCCCTGTTCCATCTCCAGAGCCATCTCCGGCACCACCGGCGAAGCCTCAAGCAAGCCAGCCGCCGCCTCCTGAGCCCCAAATTCCGGCTGAACCAACTCCTGAAGTGATTCTCAGGCGTCCAATGCTCACTCAGCCACCAATTGAAGGCAATTTGGATTGCCGAGCTAGGCCATTCCATTCTGAGCTGTGTTTTGACACAGCTGCCTTCCAGTTGTGGCCAGAACTTGAAGGATCATTCCAATTGCTGCGCAGATATCGAATGGAGCAGCTTCTGACCCCGCGAGACTTCTTTTATCCAAGAGTGGCCATGGATTTTTATCAATCCATGACTACTCAGCAGGTCAGAGATCCCACCTTAATTCATTTCACTATTGATGGTAGACATGGCATCCTGGGAGCTCGTCACATAGCTGAGGCCCTGCATATCCCATATGAGCCCAGCCATTTTGATGATTTCCGAGCTTGGGCCAGTCCATCTTAGCTGGAGATGGTGCATATCCTGTCTGGAGGAGCTTCCAGAAATCCATATCTGTTGAGGGGGGAACTTCCTCCAAGGATGTTCCTCATTTATGCACTTTTGCGTCATAATATCTATCCCCTCCAGCATTGGACCCAAAGAAGAGGAATTCTGTTGGAGGCTTTGTTCAGAATGTGTGAGGGATACTTTTTTGGTCCTCACCACTTGATCATGGCTGCCCTTCTCTATTTTGAAGAGAAGGTGCATAAGAAAAAGTTGCCCAGAGCTGATGCCATCCCTCTTCTCTTCCCGAGGCTGCTATGCCAAATTCTTGAGCATCTGGGATATCCAGCAGAGCCTCAACAGGAGCGCAAGAGGATATGTAGAGAGGTTTTTACTTTCGAAAAATGGAGCAACATGACAACTTATAGGATGGAGCAGCCAGAGCTTCCACAGCCAGCTCAGGCTCCAGCTGCTAGGAGAGCATCCCCACGTCTTATACCTGAGGGTATACCTGTTGCCTCTCCCTCCACAGCTAGAGCCTCTTCAATCCCTCCAGTTGCTCCAGCTTCAGCACAGCCTTCTACATCAGTCGAGCCTAGGATGGCCATCCCTATTTCTGAGTATGGGGATTTATGCCAGGCATTGGAGACCTTGACAGCCTCTCAGAGCAGCCTTGCTCAGGAGATGGCAGCCTTGAGAGCTCGCCAGGAGCAAATGATGACCACTCAGGCTCACCACACTACCATTTTGAGCCAGCTTCAGCATCATCTTAGCCTCCCAGCAGCTGATGAGCATGTCACTCCTACCACTGCAGGACCACATCCTCAGGCCACAGAGCCTCAGGCCCCTCATGAGTCAGCTACCCCAGAGGCAGAGCCATCTCCTTAGGCTATCAGCATCAGCATCACCCTCCTATCTGAACATATATATGTCTTTTATATATTGCTTTTATGTATTTCATTTTAGTTAGTTATATATGAAATCCCCCACATTTTGATATCTTATATGGGATTGCTTGGATTACTTGTATTACTTCTTTTCCAACTGTACTCTAATGATTAAAGTAATACAAAGTCTAGTTTTTTGTTAACTCTTAGCATTAATTTATTCTTATTTCCTTTGCTCACACCTTTTATTCTTTTTGAAACATGTGGTTTCTCCAATCAGTATTCAAAATTGATATCACTCAGGAGGTACCACTTCCTCCCTTTAATTTCAATCACCCATATCACATTGAGGACAATGCTCAGCTCTGTTGGGGGGGAGATATGAGGAAGAAAGTTTGCCAATTTGAAGGAAGTATGCTAAGTTATTTTGATATTTTAGCCTTGTCTAGTAAAGTAGTTGTAGTTTTTTGCTTGTTACTATAATCTCCATGGTTTATGAGGAAAAATTTTCAAATTAAAACAGGAGAAGCTGAACTGTTGCTTTTCATCTAACTTAGAGTTTGGATTATGCTTGCTAAAGTGGTTCAATTGTTGAAACTTCTATTGAATTCAAGTTTAGTCCTTCCACTCTAAGCTATCCACACACTGTGCACAATAGGTTCCGAGTATATGATGAAAAACTATTTCCCCCTTGACTTAAAAAATTTTGGGACTTGGTACCTTTGACCTCATTTTAATGATATTGAGACACCCTATGAAAGGCCAATGAGCCTTTGAAAAAGAAAAAGAGATAAAATAAAATGTTTGCTTGCCTTGAAACCCGAGCAAGGTCTGAGGGGTATATGGTGAAAACCTTTAAAGACTGGTGCCCTAAGCCTTAATTGGTTGGGAGTCACCGGCCTCAATGCTCGTTACAAGGGTGGATAGGTGGAGTTAGCATATGGTAGGCGAAAAGGGTATATGAAAAAGTCCGGGATAAAATCCGAGGAGTTAGTGGTTGAAAGATCCTTAAAGCTTGATGCCCTAAACCTTGATTGGTTGGGAGTCATCGATGGACCCCCGTTACATGGACAAAATAGAAAAGAATGCCCCTTAAGCCTGCTACCTTCTAAAAAAAAAAAAAAAAAAAAAGTGTGTTCTCTGCCTATTGAATTTGGTCAGCTTGCTAAGTGTTGAAAAGAGATAGGTCGGGGGGAGAGATTAGTTTGGCATACTATATTCGGATTCTATCATCTTACACTTAGATTTTTGTGGAAGATTAAAGTTTGGTTCTTTGGAAGTGAAAATGATTTTAAAACTTCAATTTGCATAATGCATTCCCTTGATCAATGGTATTTAGCAAAGTTTTTGATAACTCTTGTTGAAATTTGAGGCTATATTTCTTTAATGTTCCATGTGAGAGTTTTGTCAGTCATGCCACTTAAATATTTTTTGGAAGTGATTAGCATGTTTTGTAAATTATGGTACTTTTATTTTATTTTTCTCTCCTTCATTGCTAAGGGACTAGCAATATGTCAGTTGGGGGGAGTGATTACTACTCAAAAAGTGCTATTTGATAGCTTGTAATTAATCCTTTTAAACACTTTTGAGTAGTAGTTATTGCCTTTTAACCCAATTAACATGTTAAGGCCTTTTGCAATCAATTCTAATCAAATTGCCTTAAGTTTTGGTGTTTTGATAGCTTTTTGATCACCAAAGCAATAAGAGATTGAGGAGAGTTATTTGGAATCCTTGCAAAGCAATGGTAAGCTTAGAGGCATGAAGAACCAAAGCTTTGAAGCCCTTTTGCCATAAGCAAAGTTGAAATGCAAGGAGGGGAAGCAAAGAGAAATCTGTCATGAAGCATTCTTGATGACAGTCATTTCAGCCACTTTTGGAGCACTTCCTGATGTCCAATTTATGTATAATATATGTCATTTGAAAGCTGAGGAAGTCAACAATCCAATGCTTCAAACCGTGTATGATTTGGAACTAAAATGAGGAAGTTACAGCCTTTTGAAGACAATTGCTCCAAGCTGAAGGAAGGATTCAGAAAAGTGCTGCGAAATCACCATTTTGTTGCGGAATGATTTCGCAGCCTTTTTGCACAGTGCTATGGATTTCCCCTGAAGCTTCATGATGCGATGGAAGCCAAACACCACAAGATGAAAGCCAACTTTGCAGCAATGCGAAATCAGCTGGTTGCTATGAAGAAATTTCGCAGCCCTTGTGGTTCATCTGCGAAATTTCGCAGACCTCATTTTTCACCTGCGAAATGGTCCTTAGTGCTTCCTGATATTTGTAACCGACACTTGGAGATATTTTTCATTAGATTTTTGTTTCCTAAATCCCCAAATTCTCCTTGTAAGCCACCAATTATAGGATTCCTTAGCTTTTGAGTTAGGAATTTGGCTAAATATCCATGTAATAGCCATCAATGTAATTTTGGTATAAATATAGCCCGAGGAGTTTGTTCTGAGTGTGTTGAACCTTTTGTAAGTTTGAAAGAAAGTAATATACGGAGCTTGAGCTCTGCTTTACCTTCTCACTTTGATTGTGTTTTTTATTTATTCACTAAGTTATTCACTCTCTGAGGAGCTTTCCCCAGAGAATGAGTAACTAAACCTTTTAGTTCCTTGGAGTTAAGGTTGCCGGGAAAGGTTCCAAGTGCAAGAATCAGAAGCTTTGTGGTTTCAGCTATGAATGAATAGAAAGTGTGTCCCATGAATGATTTCTACGTTTTTAGTTAACTTGAAACGCCTTGGAGTCACCTGGGCCAACACTTGGTAAGGCAAGTGATCTCTAACCATGGAGATGCACTAGTTTACCCCTTGCGAGCCTCTGGTAGGTGACTTAAAGGTAGGATTTTCTAGAATTTCCAACACTTGGTAAGCTTTTGGACTCTAAGGAGACATCCATTAGTTATCTCTTACGAGCTTGTCAAAGGAAGTCCAAGGTTAAAGATCACCTTGAATGGTAAAGGCTAGTGAGAGGCTCAACCCAATGCAAGTTGCATCAGTGAGAGAATTAAAGCTGAAATCCAATTGAGGGATGCATTTGTGCAGCACCTGTTAGAGAATTGACTTTATGTTAATTCTCTAATGTGAGGAATTGAACCAACTGACCGGAGCTATGCTATTGCATGAGGAACCTCCCTTGTAAACCTGAATCTCCAAGGAATGCTTTTCTTCTTAAGTAATTTTCATCACTTGCTGTGTTGTTAATCTAAGTCCAAACCTTTTTCAACCAAAGTTTGTGTTTTATTTCTTAAGCTATTCTTGAAATGAAACAGCACCAATTCACTTTGAATTGGTATCATTTTTAGTTTGAGTACCCTTCCCAGTGAACGATCCTAGAGCCACTATGCTATAGTAGCTTTTTCTTTGCTACCCTAGTTCATGGTGTTGTAGGTTATAAATTTTGTTGATTACTCCCACCATCAAGGAGCACCAGCTGGACACGAATCAGTTGAGACACCAATTAGGCATGAATCATAGAGGCCTCTAGATGCTATGAACAACTTTGGGCTGAGGATGATATGCGCGATTCTAAGTCATGAGCCTATGGCTCTAAGTGCTATGAAAAGCTTAGAATTGAAGAGCACATGAACAACTCTAGGTCACGAGCTCAAGGCTCTAGATCTCATGAATAGCTTAGGACATGGCTGAAATGAATGACTTTAGGTCATGAGCTCAGGACTCTAGATGCTATGAACAACTTTGGGTTGAGGATGATATGAATGATTTTAGTACGTGAGCCTATAGTCTAAATTCTATGAATAACTAAGGGTTGTAGATAACATGAACAACATTGGGTCATTTGGATGTTGTGAATAGCTTAGGGTTATAGATGATTTGAATGACTCAAGATCCCATATGGTAAGGGCTCTAGATGCTATGAACAAGTCAGGGGTGTAGTTGGTAATAATGATTCTTGGTCATGATCCCATGGCTCTAAATACAATGAACATCTTAGGGTTGTGGATGACATTGACAACTTTAGGTTGTGAGCTCAAGGCTCTAGCTGCTATGAACAGCTTAAGGCTATGGTTGACATGAACGACTCCAAGTCCTCAGCTCAGGGCTATAAATGTTATGAACAACTCAATGCTATGGTAGACATGAATGTCTCCAAGTCATGATCTTAGGGCTTTACATGTTATGAAAATGATAAGGTTATGGATGACATGAACAACCTCAAGTCGTGAGCTCAAGGCTCTAAATTTTATGAATAGCTCAAGGGGTGTGGTTGACATGAACAAGTCAAGGTCGTGAGCTTGGGGCTCTAGATGCTATTAAAAGCTCAAGATTGTGGATGACATGAATGACTCTAGGTTGTGAGCTCAAGGCTCTAGAATCTATAAGCAACTTAGGGTTGTGATTGACATGAACAACTCTAGGTCATGGGCTCAAGGCCCTAGATGTTATGAACAACTTAAGGTTGTGGATGATATGAGGTACTCCGGGTCGTGAGCTCAAGGTTATGGATGTTATCAACAACTTAGCATTGTGGATGAAATGGACGACTCTAGATCCCGTGAGGTCATGCCTCTAGATGTTATGCATATGTAAGGGTTGTGGATAATATGAATGATTTTACGTCATGAACACAAGGATGTGGATGACATGAACGAATTTGGGTTGTGAGCTTAGGGCTCTAGATATGTTCAACAACTCAGGGCTATGGTTGATATGAACGACTCCTACACATGAACTCAGTGCTCAAAATGTTATGAACAACTCAGGGATGTGAAGGACATGAGCTACTTTGGGTCGTGAGCTTAGGGCTTTGGATGCTATGAACAACTTAGCATTATGGATGGTATGAATGAATTGTAATCTCGTGAGCTCAGGGCCCTAGATGTTATGAACAACCTAGGGCTATGGTTGACATGAATGACTATATGTCGTGAGCTTAGGGCTTTAGATGCTACGAAAAGCTATGGGTTCCGGATGGCATGAATGACTTCAGCTCATAAGCTGAGGGCTCTAGATGAGATGAAAAACTCATTACTATGGTTGATATGAATGACTTTAGGTCGTAAGCTTAGGGCTCTTGATGCTATGAACAGCTCAGGGTTATGGTTGACATGAACTACTCTAGGTCCTGAGCTCAGGGTTCTAGATGTTATGAACAAGTGAGGGTTGTGGATGACATGAATGACTTTGAGTCATGAGCTTAGAGCTTTTAGCACAATGAACAGATTAAGGCAGTAGTTTACATGAATGACTTCAAGTCATTAGCTTACAACTCTAGATACTATGAAAGGCTCAGGACTATGGATGACAAGAACGACTCCAGCTCATAAGATAAGGGCTCTAGATGTTTTGAACAACATAGAGCTATGGATGACATGAATGACTCTGGGTCTTGAGCTCAGGGCTGTAGATGCTATCAATAGCTAAGGGTTGTGGATGTGATAAATGAATTTGGTTTATGAGCCTAGGCTCTAGATACAATGAAAAGCTTAGGGTTATAGATGACATGAACGAGTTTGGGTCATGAGATTAGGGCTCTAAACGGTATGAAAAGCTCAAGGCTATGAATGACATAAATGACTATGGTTCATGAGCTCAAGTACTTAGATGTTACGATCAACACACGATAGTGGTTGACATGCATGACTCTGTGTTGTCCACTAAGCACTCTAGATGCCATGAACAACTCAAGGTTATGGTTGACATGAATGACTTCAGGTCATGAGATGAGGGTTCTAGATTCTATGAACAACTTAGGGGTGTGCATGACAGGATCAACTTAGTGTGGTGAGCTTAAGGCTCTAGGTGTTATGAATAACTCACGACTATGGTTGACATGAACGACATGTGAGATCAGGGCTCTATATTCTATGAGTAACTTAGGGCTATGGATAATGTGAGCTACTCTAAGTAGTGAGCTTAGGGCTCAAGATGCTATGAGCAGCTCAGCATTATGGATAATATGAATGACTTGGGATGTCATGATTTTAGGGCTTTAAATGCGATGAACAGCTCAGGGTTTTGCTTTACATCAACGACTCTAGGTCATGAGCTCAAGGCTCTAGATGCTAAGAACAGCTCAGGATTATAGATGACATGAACGACTCTGGATCATGATTTGAGGACTCTAGAAGCTATGAATAGTTCATTGCTTGATTACTACCCAAAAAGTGCTATTTTGTGCCTTTAATTCATTATGTTTTAAGCACTTTTGTGTAGTAGTTCTCCATTTTTATTCCAATTGGCATGTTAAGGACCTAGCAATGATTTCTAATCATATTTGTGGCTAGTTTTAGTGTTTTGACAGATTTTTGGATCATTATGACAAGCCAAGCAAAGGAGAGAAGCAAAGAGGAGAAAAGCAAGGAGGAAAACAGAGGACAGCAGTTGCAGTCTTCCTTCGCACTTTTCAATCACTTCTAGAAGTCCATTTTCTACATGCTATATACCATTTCAAAGCTCAGGAAGTCAAGAATCCAACGCTTCAAACCGTGTACGATTTGGAGCTGAAATGAGGAAGTTACAGCCATTGGAATCCAATCACTCCAAGCTGAAGGAAGAATTTTGCACAGCATTGCGAAATCACCCTTTTGTTGCGAAATGATTTCGCAACCTTTTTGCACAGTGCTGTGGAATTCCCCCTGAAGTTTCACGACACGTTGGAAGCCAAACACCGCAAGATGAAAGACCATTTCGCAGCGGTGCGAAATCAGCCGTTTGCTGCGAAGTGATTTCGCAGCCCTTTTTGTGCGTCTGCGAAATCTCGCAGACCTCGTTTTCACCTGCGAAATGGTCCTTAGTGCTTCCCGATATTTGCGACCGACACTTTGAGATATTTTTCTTTAGATTTTTGTTGGTTAAATCCCCAAACTCTCCTTGTAACCCACCAATTATAGGATTCCTTAGTTATTAAGTTTGGAAAAGGGGTGAATAACCTCAGATATTTTGTTTTGTAATTTTCTTTATATATGACTCTCGAAGGAGCTTGTTCCAAGAGGACTGTTGGAGGAGCATGTTCCAAGGGGACTCTCGGGGAGCTTTTTCCAGGAGATCCATTATATAGATATATAATTATATAGAATATACAGAGCCTTGCTTTGTTTTTCCTTCTCTTTCATTTTCATTTTCTTGCTAGCCAAACATTCTCTGAGATGTTTTCTCAGAGGATGAGAGGCTAGGCTCTTCGTCTCTTGGAGCTAAGGTAACCGGGTAAGTTTCCACATGCATAAATTGGAAGTTTTGTTGTTTTAGTTTTTAATGAAGAGAAAGACTGACCCGTTAATGGTTTTTATCTTTTTAGTTAACTTAAAACGTCTTTAAATCACCTGGGCCAACACTTGGTAAGGCAAGTGATCTCCGTCCATGGAGATTCACTAGTTTACCCCTTACGAGCCTCTGGGAGGTGATTGAAGGTAGGATTTTCTAGAATAGCCAACACTTGGTAAGCTTTTGGACTCCAAGGAGACATCCATTAGTTATCTCTTGCGAGCTTTTGACAGGTAATCCAAGGTTAAAGATCACCTTGAATGGCAAGTGCTAGGTGAGAGGTATGAACCATTGCAAGGTGCATCAGTGAGAGGGATTTAGTGTTTGAACCCATTAAGGGGAAGCATCTGTACAACATCAGTTGGAGAAGGAACTATATGTTAATTCTCTAATGCGAGGAAAGGAAACAAGTGACCAGAACTCCCTTTTTGTATGAGGAATCTGAGCCTAGTGATCTGAAACTCCAAGAAACACTTTTCTTTGTAATTAAAATCAGTTACTATTTTTGGTTAGCTTAAATCCAATCCTTTTTCATTCAAACATCTTTATGTTTTCTTTTAAAGCTAACCTTGAAATGAAAAGGCACCAATTCAACTTTGAATTAATATCAATTGTGAAGTGAAAACCCATCCCAGTGAACGATCCTAGAGCCACTATGCTATAGCAGCTTTGTCTTTGCTACACTAGTATATGGTGTAATAGGTTATAAATTTTGTTGATTACTCCCTCAATCAAGGAGCACCAGCTAGACACGAATAAGCTGAGACACCAATTAGGCATGAATCATTGCTCTTATTAACATGAATGATACCTGGTCGTGAGAATAGGGTTCAAGATGCTATGAATAGGTTGGGGTTGTGTATGATATGATCAACTTTGGGTCATGAGCTTAGGGCTCTAGATGCTATGAACAACTTAAGGTTATGGTTGACATGAAAGACTTGGGGTGATGATCTGAGGGCTCTATATGCTATGAATAGCTCACGACTTTCGATGACATGAGCTAGTCTCATCGTTAGCATAAGGCTCTATATGCTATGAAAAGCTTAGGGTTTTGGATGATTAGAATGACTCAGGATCTCATTGACTTAGGCCTTTAGATGTTATAAATAGCTAGGGGGTATGGATGATAACAACAATTCATGGTCATGAGCCTATGGTTCTAAATTCTATGTACAGTTAAGGGTTGTGGATGACATGAATAACTCCAAGTCGTGCATGACATGAACAACTCTAGGTCATGATCTTGGGGCTTTAGGTGCTATGAATAACTCAAGGTAGTGGTTGACATGACCGACTCTGGGTCGTGAGCTCAAGGATCTAGATTCTATGAACAACACAAGGCTATGGATGACATGAACAACTTCGGCTTGTGAGCTTAGGGCTTTAGATGGTATGAATAGTTGAGGGTCATGGATGACATGAATGACTCCGAATCATGTGCTGAGGGCTCTAGATCCTATGAACAGCTCAAGGCTATGGTGGACATAAATGAGTCTATGTTGTGAGCTCAGGACACTAGATGCTATGAAAAGATCATGGCAATGGATGACATGAAGGACTCCAGGTCATAAGCTCAGGATAGTGGCTAACATAAACTACTTTGGGTCATGTGCTGAAGGCTCTAGATGCTATGAATAGCTCACAGTTGTGGATGATATGAACGACTCAATATCCTGTGATCTCAGGCCTCCAAATTCTATGAATAGTTTTAAGGTTGAGGATCATATCAATGATTATTGGTCGTGAGCCTATGAGTCCAAATGCTATAAACAATTTAGGGTTGTGGATGAAATTCAAGACTCCGAGTCATGAGGTCAAGGCTTTAGATTCTATTAAAAGCCCAAAGTTGTGGATGACATGAACGACTTCGGGTCGCAGGCTCAAGGGTTTAGATGATATGAACAACTTAAAGTTGTGGTTGACATGAATGACTCCGAGTCATGAGCTCAAGGCTCTCGATGCTATGAATAACATAGAGTTATGGCAGATATGCGCTACTCCGACTCGTGAGTTCAGGGTTATGGATTTTATTAACAACTCAACATTATGGATGATATGAACAACATGAGATCCCTTAAGTTTAAGCCTCTAAATGTTATGCATAGCTCAAGGTTGTGGATTAGATGAAAGATTTTGCATCATGAGCTAAGGGCTATGGATGACATGAATGACTCTGGCTCATGGATTTAAGGCTTTAAATGCTATGAACAACATAGGGTTGTGGTTGACATGAATGACTCCGGGTCATGAGCTCAAGGCTCTAGATAATATGAATAGCTTAAGGCTATGGTTAACATGAATGACTCCAAGTTGTAAGGTCGGGGCTCTAGATACTACGCATAACTTAAGGCTATGGTTGACAATAACGAATTTGGGTTGTGAACTTAAGGCTCTAAATGCTATGAACAACTCGGAGTTATAGATGATATGAATGACTAGTGATCCTGTGAGCTCAGGCCTTTAAATGCTATGAATAGATCAAGGTTGAGGATGATACGAACAATTCATGGTCATGATCCTATGAGTCTAAATGCTATGAACAACTCAGAGTTGTGGATGACATGAATAACTCCAACTCGTTAGCATAGGCCACTATATGTTATGCATAGCTTAGAGATGTCGTTGACATGAACGATTCCAAGTCGTGAGCTTAGGACTCTAAATGCTATGAAAAACTTCTGGGTGTGGAGGACATGAACAACTCTGGGTCATGAGCTCAAGGCTCTAGATGGTATGAACAACTCATGGTTATGGTTGACATGAAAAACTGTGGGTTGTGAGCTTAGGGCTCCAGATACTATGACAAGCTTATAGTGGTGGTTGACATGAAGGACTCCGGGTCGTAAGCTCAGGGCTCTAGATGCTATGAACAACTAAGAGTTGTGGTTGATATTAAGGACTCAAGATCTTATGAGCTTAGGCCTCTAAATTCTATGAACAACTTAGGGATGAGAATGATATGAACCATTCTTGGTTGTGAGCCTATGAGTCTAAATGTTATGAACAACTCAGGGCTCTAGTTGACATGAATTACTCCAGATCGTTAGCTTAGGGATTCAAATGTCATGAAAAACTCATAGCTATGCATGACATGGATGAATTTAGGTTGTGAGCTCAAGGCTCTAAGTGCTATGAACAACTCATGGTTGTGGTTGACATCAATGACTTTGGGTCATGAGTGACTACTACTCAAAAAGTGTTATTTGATAGCTTGTAATTAATCCTTTTAAACACTTTTGAGTAGTAGTTATTGCCTTTTAACCCAATTAACATGTTAAGGCCTTTTACAATCAATTCTAATCAAATTGCCTTAAGTTTTGGTGTTTTGATAGCTTTTAGATCACCAAAGCAATATGAGATTGAGGAGAGTTATTTGGAATCCTTGGCAAAGCAATGGGAAGCTCAAAGGCATGAAGAACCAAAGCTTTGAAGCCCTTTTACCATAAGCAAAGTTTAAAAGCAATGGGAAGCTCAAAGGCATGAAGAACCAAAGCTTTGAAGCCCTTTTGCCATAAGCAAGTTGAAATGCAAGGAGGGGAAGCAAAGAGAATCCAGTCATGAGGCATTCTTGATGACAGTCATTTCAGCCACTTTTGGAGCACTTCCTGAAGTCCAAATTATGCATGCTATATGTCATTTGAAAGCTTAGGAAGGCAAAAATCCAATGCTTCAAACCGTGTTCGATTTGGAGCTGAAATGAGGAAGTTACAGCCTTTGGAAGACAACTGCTCCAAGCTGAAGGAAGGATTCAGCAAAGTGCTGTGAAAACACCATTTTGTTGTGGAATGATTTCGCAGCCTTTTTGCACAGTGCTATGGATTTCCCTTGAAGTTTCACGACGCGATGGAAGCCAAACACCACAAGATGAAAGCCAACTTCGCAGTGTTGCGGAACCAGCCTTTTGCTGCGAAGTGATTTCGCAGACCTCATTTTTCTCCTGCGAAATGGTCCTTAGTGCTTCCCGATATTTGTAACCGACACTTGGAGATATTTTCCATTAGATTTTTGTTGCCTAAATCCCCAAATTCTCCTTGTAAGCCACCAATTATAGGATTCCTTAGCTTTTAAGTTAGGAAAATGGCTAAATATCCATGTAATAGCTGTTAATGTAATTTTGGTATAAATATAGCCCGAGGAGCCTGTTCTGAGTGTGTTAAACCTTTTGTAAGTTTGAAAGAAAGTAATATACAGAGCTTGAGATCTATTCTACCTTACCTTCTCACTTTGATTGTATTTTTTATTTAATAAGTTATGCACTCTCTGAGGAGCTTTCCCCAGAGAATGAGTAACTAAACCTTTTAGTTCCTTGGAATTAAGGTTGCCGGGAAAGGTTCCAAGTGCAAGAATCAGAAGCTTTGTGGTTTCAGCTATGAATGAAGAGAAAGTGGATCCCATGAATGGTTTCTACGTTTTTAGTTAACTTAAAACGCCTTGGAGTCACCTGGGCCAACACTTGGTAAGGCAAGTGATCTCTAACCATGGAGATGCACTAGTTTACCCCTTGTGAGCCTCTGGGAGGTGACTTGAAGGTAGGATTTTCTAGAATTGCCAACACTTGGTAAGCTTTTGGACTCTAAGGAGACATCCATTAGTTATCTCTTGCGAGCTTGTGAAATGAAGTCCAAGGTTAAAGATCACCTTGAATGGTAAAGGCTAAGTGAGAGGCTCGAACCATTGCAAGTTGCATCAGTGAGAGAATTAAAGCTGAAATCCAATTGAGGGATGCATTTGTGCAGCACCTGTTAGAGAATTGACTTTATGTTAATTCTCTAATGTGAGGAATTGAACCAACTGACCAGAGCTATGCTATTGCATGAGGAACCTCCCCTGTAAACCTGAATCTCTAAGGAATGCTTTTCTTCTTAAGTAATTTCCATCACTTGCTGTGTTGTTAATCTAAGTCCAAACCTTTTTCAACCAAAGTTTGTGTTTTATTTCTTAAGCTATTCTTAAAATGAAACAACACCAATTCACTTTGAATTGGTATCATTTTTAGCTTGGAAACCCTTCCCAGTGAACGATCCTAGAGCCACTACGCTATAGTAGCTTTGTCTTTGTTACCCTAGTTTATGGTGTAATAGGTTATAAATTTTGTTGATTACTCCCTCAATCAAGGAGCACCAGCTGGACATGAATCAGCTGAGACACCAATTAGGCATGAATCAAATGGCGCCGTTGCCGGGGAAGGTGTCAAGTTATAGTGATACTATTACAGAGTACTTGTGATTTTCATCACAAGTGTGGTAAAGTTTCTTTAGCTTTATTAATTCTCATTTTTTTTTTACTAACTCATAATCTAAATTTAGCTTTTAAATTCAACTTAGTTTTCTTTTGTATTTGTAGCCTTGTTTTCTTTTGTTGTCCTGTATTTTCATTTTAATTTCAGATAGATACTAGTTGTATATGCCAAAGTGGATACGAGGCAGTGGAGGAAGGCTTGTTAAAAGTGATACACCTCATACTAAGGAATTGGAATTGAGCTTGAATATCATGGAAACTACACCTGAAGATCAGCATAGTCACCAAGGTCGTCAAGACAATCTTAATGAATTTAGATCAATGAGGGACCGCATGCATCCACCTCGTATGAGTGCACCATCATGTATAGTGCCTCCTACAGAGCAACTAGTGATCAGACCATATATTGTTCCACTTCTACCAACTTTCCATGGGATGGAAAGTGAGAATCCCTATGCACATATTAAGGAATTTGAAGATGTTTGTAATACATTCCAAGAGGGAGGAGCTTCAATTGATTTGATGAGGCTTAAGTTATTTCCTTTTACTTTAAAGGATAAAGCCAAAATTTTGCTTAATTCTTTAAGGCCAAGGAGTATCCGCACTTGGACTGACTTACAAGCTGAATTCT